>NC_079154.1:139577757-139881136 GCF_947563725.1 Argiope bruennichi | reverse complement strand
GGTTTAGAGTAATAACAAAATTTCATATTATAGTATAAAGTAGAGGATAATTGTAAAGTAGAAGCAAAATTTATAGTATAAAGAAGATACAATTTTGTATCCTCTACTTTCCATTCTATGGCTTTGTTTACGCTTTGCTTCATCGCATAATGTAAAGTAAGTATTTGGATCTTTTTCCTTTGACTCATTGAGTCAGAAAGTTCCTATTGATCTTTTTTCTGGGATATAAGACTTAATGCAAAATTTTTATGTATCTAAATTTTTGCACTTTAGTATCACTGCTTTCAAATGCACTCGCATTAGTAAACTGGCAGCCAACAGACAAACTGGGTCTAAAATTTGTGACAATTTTTGAACTCTATTGATAAAATTATGTCAGATTTTATCTACTTTTTCCTTTGGACGTTTGAGTTATTGAATTCGCGTGTATACAAACGCAGAGAGACTTTGCGAAAAGTAACGAAAATATTAAAATGAGAGGAGGGCTCACCAAATTCCGTCTCATTTAGTGTGTTCACTGATAGACATCATTTTCTATCAGAATCATCAAATGGGGAAATGTCTCTATCATGGCCTTATCTCAGCTGCAGACTTGAAATAAAATACGCGTATTGCAACTGTGTAATAATAAATTCTACATACCTGAAACCAATGAAGTGCAAAATTCATTTATACACATTCCAAATTATATCTGTGATGGAAATAAACCGCAAACAAACAGAATCTACATTGTTCGATATTGCGTGCTCGAACCAGAACCAATCCTTTACTTCAACCGTTTGCCGTCCTTGCTCTCCAACATCGAAAAGCGTAAGTAATCTTTCCCAACGGACACCCCGATAAAAATACACCCTGTGAGGGGATAAAAAAAAAAAGACCCCAAGACTTCGAGTCTAGAATAAACATTAACTCAGATTTATTGAAGCTCGACTCCTCTCAACTCCAAAGATTCCCGCTTCTCTTTGAAAGACCCTTCTCTCCACCTCAACCCTCCCCCAAATTCGAACCGATCTGCCATAAGGGAATCGTCCCTGAAGCGGCTAGATAAGAGGGAAATCGAGTTTCACGAATGCGTTTTCAGAAAGTCCGGGCAGCTGTCTGATAAGTACAGCGCCGGACAGTTCTTGCGAATGTTTCCCTGAGGTTCGGAAGATTTCATCCGACCGACTGATGGCCGTGTGTGCCCATTACAGGAGACAGAGAGAGGTCAATTCCGGCTAGTATGACCCCGCCGGCTGTGTTCAATGGATCCGAAACTTCAAACGAATGGTGGATGGGAGTCTTCGATGTTTAGGGGGGGGGGGGATTTCCCAGAAATATTTACATAAGAATTTGTAGAGTATCTTAGTAATTCTGGGGAGGGTTTAGGATTCGTTTTGAGACAACCCTGAGTTTTATTTACCATGTTTAAATAGAAAATGCAGCATTTAGAAATCATTTCTACAGAACAAATGGAAGTGATTTAGACTCAACGACTTACAAAACTGCCAGGCTGCGATGTATTAAGTTGTCTGTCTCTGTTAAAAATTCACTTTAGACGGAAAGTCTAATTTTTTTTTTTATAGTTTCATCTGAAAGTTTATTCTTTTACATTCTTAAAACTGTTTTCGTTTTATATCTACGATAATTGGAAAATTAAATTTTAGTAGAGATTAACAGCTTGAAATGGAATTATAAACAATATTATAAATAAGCAACCTTCAGTGTTTTAAAGTAGATTTCTTTCCGTATACTAAATATTATTTTAGTATAATATCAAAATACATTTCTTTGCTTTTGATGGCTTTGTTGATAATGTAGGTAATTCTGAATCGCTGAAGTTTTTGGATTTCCTTACGATCTAATGACAAGCGCAAGAAAATCATTTAAATGACATTTCAAATATTAATTGATAAAAGTGTTTCCCCCAAGTTAAAAGACTAAAGAAATATATTGAAATCTACCGATTCTAACTGCAAAGTAGATTACAGATATGTACTCGAAGGCAATTAAATAAATTTACGAAATAGAAAATTTAAAAAAAGGAATTATGTTAGAAAAGAAGAAACAAATGAAAAAAAAAGAAGTAAAGGAACAAAATAAAGGCAATTTAAGGAACAATCAACAAATCTATTTAGTTTTGAAGAAGAATCGAAGTTATCGATCAAATTTTATTACCTGATCGCAAATTGAAAACAGAAATTTTAAACTGTTTCTGCTCGAAATGTGGTTTATTCCGATTTTTTTTTCATTTTTTTAAAAGCACATTATTAAAAATATCTGCTAGAAATTCTAAACCATTGTAAATGATGAGGAGCATTTATAAAATTACCTTTCAAACTTTGAAAAAAGCCAAAATTGAAAAACATAAATGAATAAACAAATAAAAATTTTAAAATTATGATTTTACACTAAAACTTCTGTAATTTGAAAGAATTATTCTTAATCGTATTGGAATAATATTTGTAAAATAATCTTTTTTTAAAACATTTTGCTACAATCCCTGACCAATACATCAATGATTAAACACAGTAAAGAATTATCATTCCGATTCTATACTTTCGATTAAGAATGCTTGAATGAAAGGTCAAATTTGGCTGAAAAGATTCTACATTGTCGTAAATATTTTTAAAATAATCTTCGATTATAAAATATATAATTATAAAAATATATAGTTATATTATAAATAAAATATATAATTATATTATATATAAAATATATAATTATATTATATATAAAATATATAATTATATTATATATAAAATATATAATTATATTATATATAAAATATATAATTATATTATATATAAAATATATAATTATATTATATATAAAATATATAATTATAAAATATTTTTGCTTAATATATTAAATTTTTGCATAAATGGAATTTGAAAATAGAAAACTAACGCTTTAAATATCATTATTTAAAAAAAAAGTGACAGTTGCATATCTTAACATGAAGTTTATGGAAGTTGAAGTTAAAAATTAGAAAGAGGAAATTTTCGTTTCAATAATTGTAAGTACCCATTACTTCAATTCAATTGTTTGCTTTCTAGCAAAAAAAGAGAGATCAGTTGATACTGTATTCACCACAAAAGTTGATCTCTTGAATTTGAGACACTTTTGAGATAGTTAAGAAAGAAAAAAAAATTGCAATCAATTATCTGCTTGTGAACTCAAAAATGCAAACGAGCGCGCATGAAAATACAAAGTTTGCTTATGGATTTTTAAAAACTTAATTCTTGATTTGTTTAAAGTTTGAGATAAGCCGTATTGACCATTTGAAGATCTTTCATTTGTGAATGAGGTAACTCAAATTTCTGAATAGTTGAGAGTCCATTTATGATGTATCTAAATTTCAACTAAATTCATCAAAAACTGAACCGTCTGTTTGTCTGACTGTCAATACGAGAGTCAGATAACCCAAAAACACAACTTGCAAGATAATTTGGTATTTCGTTTTACTACTCAATTTTTCGTCTAACTCGAAATTTGGAACCAATTTTGATTAACCGGTTTAAAAAAAAAAGAAAAGATATTCAAAATGCCTATTGAATTCTTTTTGATATTCTACGTAGCTAAGTTCAAATATATCATATTATGTACTATTCGGAATTACCTCAAAATATAAATTATTGTCATGTAACAACAAGATTATATGATATGATATGATATGATATGTAATATTTTCCTTAAAGTTGAAAAAAAAATTACTTAAATTTGAAAAACTATTGCAGTAGGAATTTTGTACTTCTAACTATTGGACGACCTTTTGCATATTTGGGGCAGAAAACTCCTTTCTTCATTTCTACATAATCGAAGGGGGGGGGAATGAAAAGGAATCCAGAGGGAGCGGTCTTCCCAAAACTTTCTAGCATATTCTCTAAGAGAGACACGCTCTTTTCCCAAGCTGATTGGCCCCGAAGTTTGGCACAGAACTGCAATCACATATCAAATTTGGCATATTTGATGTGTTATTTGGCCTATTTGATGAGATAGTTATCACGTTTACATGCTTCTAAAAGCACTGACACTTCATCCCTACTTGGATTTAGCTCAACATTTGATAGATTTGTGCAATATGGATGTACTGAACTTTATCCATCCAACTCTCTTCGTTTTGCAGTTCACTTATATTCGAGCAGCCGGACAGACATATTTGCTCTGAATAAATTTTGCTGAAAATTTGATAGAAATCGACAAATTTAATGTAATGACCATTCACCACATTTCATCCATTTTGCTCAAAGTCTTATTGAGTTATTTTTGTCACAGATAGACACATAAAGCCAAAAACGTGTTTTTAGTGAAATCTGAAACGTATGGATTAGTCAAAATCTCGTATTCGAATTTTTTGACGATTACAATACTTTCTCTGTGCTTCATGTACAAGAAAGTAAAAGAAGGAGAGGGGAATTTGTTCCGATGCATTTGTTTTACATAAATTCCGCTTACGATGCATGTCTTGAGGAAATGAATGTTAGAATCCAGATCCCACAGGCATCGAATTGAAAATTCTTCTAGTAAGCCACCATGGTCAAGCAAAAGGATGAAGTAATCTTCAGCTTTTACAGATCATTTTCAACGGCACAATAGTCGTCTGCCTGTTTTTGAATTATATGATTGGACTAAACTGTTGAGCTGAAAATTCAGTAAATAGTAAAATTCAGTCTCTAAGACAGATACATTTAATTTCCCGGATTTCCTTTCATTCCTGACTTTTATCTTAAAACATTGTAGTTGCTTGGAAAGATGGTTTTAAAACGCACAATGCTGTTATAGAATTTATTTGATTGATAGTTTGATATACAGGATGATTCAATTGGTTTAAAAGAATTCATTGTAAATTATGTCAATTTTGTACGCAGAGGCAACCTATGAAAAATCATTATTAACAATAATGGAGAATGAACGTGTGCACGTGTATTGTTGCCCTACAGAGCAGGCTACAGTACCCAGAAGTATGAAATTTTGCAACTTTTAGGAGGTAAAGTACATTCTGAGTGATTCTTTTTTTCTTTTTCGCAGTTATAATAAATGACGTATTTTCACAATAACTCCTGAAAATAATTTATTTCACTGTTCTTTCATTATTAATAATTATGAAAATTTGACTCATAATTTCCATTTTCAGCAGGTTTGTTTTTAAAGCAGGCTTTTAATAAAAGTTTTGAATGGTTTTTAAAAAAAATTTATAGCGCTTAAGCTAACCTATGATAAAACAATGATAAAAATTTCAATCCAAAAAATCATACCGTTTTAAACATTATTTTTTTTTTCTATAATATTATTGAATGTATATACAATTACAATTTTTGCTTTCTTTTATACAACAAAAATCAACTGAGATACTAAGTAATTATGAAAAATATTTGGTGTATGACTCAAAATTGCAACTGTGCTTGTTTTTATTTGCTATTTTTATATTTTTATGAACATTCTTCAATTCAACACTGGATTAGTTGAAATTTAATCGTTTATGATTAAATTTTAATTAATTACTATATCAAATTAAAACTATTTTGATGTAATATGACAGAAAATTAAATTGGTGCACAGCAAAAAGAATAAAACCCGGTAAGGCTTCTAAAATAAAATATAGTTCATGTTATGTAATAATAAAATGTGAAGTTTGAAACCATTAAAACCAGTTAAGAATATCACAAAAGATTTAATTATTAAATTTTTCTCCGTCCACAATCCTAGTGTCCTAACTGGTCCCAGAAGACAACTGGCATAAAATAAATGAACTAAATAAATGATAAAAAAGTAAATTTGTTAAATAAATGTGCGCATAATGTCATAAAAAAATACGTAAGTAAAAAAAAAAAAACAAAAAAACATTTGTTGTGAAAGACGCAGCTTGCTTCATGGTGTAGACAGTTTGTGATGCGAGTTTGGATATCATTCACAATGTACTTCTAATTCTCAACAAGTGTTCTATATAAGACATTCTTACCACACATTTTTGAATAAATATTTATCATTAGCCCATTGCCTTCATAGAGTGAAAATAATTTAATTTGTTTTTCTTATAAATTTTAGGCCAAGTGATGCCATCCATCAGGCGCATAACACGTTTTAGATCGTAAGTTCCATGATTTCTAAAAAATAACCTGTCTTTGGTGTTTATTAATTTTAAGGTTTGATACCTTTAAATCTGTTGCTACTATAGAATTTTACATTTTCGCACATCGAAACTGATATTTTTACATTTTTCTGTAGTAATTAGGTATTATGCATCGAATGTTATAATATTTTTTTTAATTCAATGCTTATTTTTTGTTAATAGCATTCTTTTGCATTCCATATACAAATTTCTCTTTGAATTGAATTCTTTATTTTTTATTAATACTTCCTTTATATTTACAATGTTACTTTATTATATCATGTAGACAAATTTGATTTTTAATATCAAAAAACACATTTCAATAAAATATTAATAGAAACATTTCTTTAAAATGTGTACACTTTCCGAAATAATTGTGAATTCACTCAACTTTACAAATATCAAACTTCAATAGACGTGTCATTTCAGATTCATCATTATTTCAAAACTCCAGATATTTATAATTCTAAATTTTTGTAAAAATATTACACATTACATTCAACAAATTCCATTTGTTTCAACGTGACTTATTCTTCAGCTACTTAGATGTTCTAGGAAATTTTTCGGTGAGAATTTTCTTCAATAAATTAAAATTTATTTCATTGAATTGGAATCGCTCCAACTTCGCGGTGCAAATACTCAAAAATGACCAAAATGCCATCTTCAGACGAAACACTTTCAGACCCTCAGAAATAAAATTAGAAGTGGCATAAGTTTCGATACCACCCTTGCCAAATTTAATCACAAATCGTCCACCAATGACAAAACATAAGTTTCGTGAACTTCGAAGGGGTGAGGGGACGGAGTATAAGTCCATAGACTGTTGTTGGCAAATAGCCAATTCAGGGTAAACCAGGAATTCAGATGTAAGAAAATAAAATGGAAGTTTCTCGCTTTTACAAAGAAAAAGTATTTTTGGCAATTGTATGGCGCGGCATTATCCGGTGTTTTGAATTCATAAAAGATAACAGTTTTTTTTAATATTTATTTTGCTATCTAAAATTTCACTTCTTTCAGCATAAATTATGTGTACATAATTTTTTTGGGTGAGGAGACACACGATGTTCTGTGTGTTGCTTTATATCATTTAAAATTTTTTTATTTGGCTGATGGAATCGAAGTAGTGTAATTAAGAGGAAGATTTCTCTCGTGCGTTTCTATGCAATGCTCTTTTTTCTTACTTAACCTGGATCTTTATGCTTATAAAGATAGAATTTCGTAATAGATTTTTCATTCGTTTCTTGTTGATATTCTGGTGGTTTTGCATAATGGTTTGCCGCCTCCGAAAATGCGAAATCTTATTATTTACAAAACATATTCATCAATAAGATTCCAAATTAATTTAAAGCTTCGATTTTAAGCAAGAACAAATTAACTCTTCAGATTTATCTTTCAAAAGAAGTATTCTTTAAAGATTGAAGATTACACGTGCTGTTGTACGTACCGCGTCTATAACAGAAATTCAAAGGGGAAAAAACCTCGCAAGGAATTCGCTATTAAATTAGCTTTCTAATGTGTGTTCAGTATAAAACGGTACTCTTCCGAAGACTCAAAATTAATAGTGGCCATCTGAACGGTTTTAGATATTTTTTTTCGAGACTTTAAATTTTTAGAGCTTTAAATTTAGAAAATTCACTCTCTTTCGCTTATTACAAGTGACCCATTGTTTTGTTGAGGCAGCATTCAATTGTGAACAATGCGTATAAGTTCCCAGTATTTAGAGTTAGTTAATTGTGCATAAATACATTTATTAAAACCGAAACTCATTTTACTGAAATTAGTACATTTTTTTTAGAGAATAGTTTGATATTCGAACTTTTCCCTCGTAAACTGAGATGCGGTGGCTTCGGGCCTGAGAGCTTCTGGTTCAAAATCCGATTCCACTAAATACTCCCTACATATATTGTCTTGGTGCACATTAAAAATGACACTCTCTCCAGTTTAAATGATGTAGAAGATGAGAAAGAAGTGTACATAACTAATATGCCATACCTAATATCTAACCACAGAGAAAAATGACAAGATCTATTCCCAAATGATCATTTGGAGAAAGATTTCTAGTTCCCGAATTTGAAAGAATTAGACTGTATTTGGCTTTCAATCAGACGGAATTTTATAAACCCAAGTAATTTGGCGGACTCAAATCAGAAAATAATCACGTCCACCGAAAATTGGTTTTATTCAGATAATGAGACTAAGAAAAGCAATAGGGCATTCATTGCAAAGCTTCGTCTTGCTGTCATCTGTTGCTATTGTCAATGACATGATTCAATAGACGGAATGTGAGAAACGGTGACGGATTCGCTAGAATAGAAAAAATGGAATTCCAAGCGGAAAAGAAATGATAGAAATTCAAGATTCTAATCCAAAATACCGTAAAATAATGAAATTTTAAGATTGTTTCGTCTAGCTTGTTTTAAATAGACTTCACTGCACGAGCCTCTGCATTCTGTGAACAGTATTTTTTTACATCATGCAATATGTAGGTAGAATAACTGCCTGAAAAATGATCATGTTAATTGAAGCGAAAGAAAGAATTCTGCTTTGGATTTAATGTAAGAGAACAGTATTTTAAAATCATACATTCATTGTAATATAAAAAAGTTCATTTAAATTATAAAATTGATTCGAATGGCATTACCATAATCAGAGAAGTGCTAGAAATTTCTAGTAAAATTCATTCCGAAAATTTATCAACATTATCGAAAATATAGTACTCAAATGAAGTAGGTGTCATTTAGATACTTGTCTTTTTATTTTGAAGTGGTATAAAAATAGCTATCGTGCAATATCTTGATAATGTGCATTATTTTAAAAATTAGAACTAACTTGGCAAAAGTAGCATCAGTTTTGAAATCAATAACCTCAATAAACTCAAAACTCATTAAGCCTCCTAGGGGAAAGAAAAAAAAATTATGTTATTGATACTTACGACACAAGTTAAGGACTTTTTTCCTTCAGCAATGTGCTAACAATGTACTTAACTGCACTTAGTGCACTTAAATGAATGAAATAAAAATAAACTATTAAAATTACTAATTAAAAAAGAAACATTATATGTTAATTAGAACTTGCCTATGTGCGGCTATGATATGCTCGGTTATGCATTATAATATGTAAGCAAGTATTGATATAAATAGCATGAATGCCCAGAGCGTCGCTTGTCTTTGCATTGAATTTCAGTAAATTCATAATATATTATCTCAGTAAAATAAATAAATAAAGCTAAATATACGCCAAATGGTATGAAAAGAATAATTCGTTCCGTTGCTTAAATATTTGAATCACTTTTGAAAGTCATCTATAAATAGCAGTGCAGAAGAGTTCGGACGTTAGAGAATCAAAAGGTAATTTTTTAGTCCTATGGTTTTTAACAACTTATTTTCTTAAATTAGATGTGTTGTTTCTTATTTCCTTAAACCAAATCCTTTTTTAGTTAGCCTTTAGAAAATTTGCACCTTATGTAATGAATTAGCCGTGCTTCTAACATCTGTAGAGTTCAGAAGTGAATAGTAGGAGGAACTGAAGTGAAGAACTCTACTTCACATTCAAAGGAACCCTCACTGAAATGATGGCAGGGATCTTTTTCTCTTCATTGAAAGTCCACTTGAGGGATCTTCACCCCATTTTCTTTCTTTTTTATGATTATTTTCCTCGGAGGAACGGATTCTTTCGTTTCGTGAGGGCATTTAGTGCACAGATCCGAGTTGAGGGGAAGGCCTTCTACCGCCGTGGTTGTTTTTATTTCCACTTCTTAAAGGATCCAGAAATATTCCGTCTTGAAGAGGTCATCATCGCTATCTATCAAGAGTCTGTCTCTAGAGAGAGGCGGGGAAAAAATCGGACAGGCAATAGAATATTTTCGAATGTGATATTTCTGGCAGTTCAGATTTTTTTATAAATTCTGGTTTAATGTGTTATGAAAAGAGAAATTTACAGAATTGCAAAGTTGAAATCACTAGCATAGAGCAAAAATTTTGGAAAAAAGTATGTATAATTGTACAGTGCTATACTCATTTAGCAAGGTGTTTTTTCCATTTCTACTCCTTGCTCAGTTTTTTTTTATTTTTAAATACCGAATATTATCATACTTCTTTTATAATAAAGATGAATGTATGTGTTGTCGATTTAGAAGCCTACCGTTTAACCTAGATCTATCAAATTTGGTATATTCACAGTTTGAAGAATATGCACATTAGAGCGATATTTTTTATTAGAATTTTAATTAATTAAAAAATAGGTTTCATTTTTAAGTTATTTCAATGTTAATTTTCGATAACATTGCAGCACAAAAATAACTTTTACAAAACTTTAAAATTTATATTTTCAATTAATTTTGAAGTTAGATTTTAAGCGTATTCTACAACTATTGTTGTTGATATGAACTAATTTCATTGTTAATATGAAACTTTTATGATTTTATATACAAATAGTTCCTCTTTACAAATTACATTACACAAACAAACAAATTTACAAATATTACAAATATTTCTCAAATATCTCATCTTTACTCCCCCCCCCCACCATTGTTGATGATCAAAATATGGAGATTTTGTTTCTTCTTGATGTTGGGTAGACTTTTACTAAAATTTTGTTGCAATTATAATTACGGTTTAAATTCAGAACTAATCATTAATGGAATATTTTTAAAGTGCGTCTATTTTAAAACACCGCTGCTATTTCCAATGATATAATGAATGCATAAAGACAGAAAATTAGAGAAAGCGTGGCACCATGAACAGAATGGTTTCCATTCTTATCAAACAGATTATCAAAAATCGAAGTTTAAAAATATTTTTCCGGGGAAGCTATTAAGATCTAACTACTCAAGATATTTAATTGAAATTTTTAGCGAATCATTTATTCAAGCGAACCAATTGGTCTCTAAAGGCGGCTATTTATAAATAATGTAAAGTGTTTACTCTTTTTCTTATGTAAAACATCTCGAATTTAAAAAAAAATTCAAAATTTGTAAAATTTATTCTTGATTTTACATTTTGCCCAATTTTCATACCATAATATAGCGCTCAATTAAATGAAAACGGTATCGAAATGATTTCAGATTCAGTTATGATGAAATCTGATAATAACTCATCATGTTAATCAACTTTCATGAGGATGGCAGTTTTAATACGATCCGCTAACTCAACTGTTCTTAATATTTCATAGGGCTGAAATTTCTTTTATTAGATTCAATTCAAGACATATGTTTTCGTTCACTGCTTTGCAGAAACCTACCTATACAACATGGCGCCCAGAGTAAATAAGGCAACGTCTTCTTCCCTCCCTTAAAACAACAACAACAAAAACAACATCTGCAAACATCATATTTTCCCCTTTTCTCCCTTTCACCTAAAAAACGTTATTATTTAGAGAAAGGGGTGGTAATTAAAATTAAATCTAAAAAAAAATATTTGCAATTTTTTTGAACAATATAGTTTAACCGACCGATTAATGCATCTGCATTATTTCAAAAATTTAACAAATCTATTTTTAAGAATCAAATAATATAGCAACTATAAAGGAACTTATTTGCTAAAATGTGCAAAAACATGTGAAAGTATGTTTTAAAATGTAATGGCTGATAAAACGAAATGCTTATTATAAATGATTCTTTCAGAGACGCTCTAAAGAATATCAGCAAAATTCAAAATTTTCGCAGAACTAACTGTTCGAATTTCTCATTTAAGTCCTTTCTAAGTGGTTTAAAGCAATAATATATAACATAGTTTCTGTATAAATTTAATAAAATTTTATTAGAATTTTTTGAAACAACAAAAAAAGATTTTTATGCACATTTTAATTTAATATATAATTAAATTAATATATGTTTATATGTGTAAATTAATATGATGTTTTTTATGTGATAGAGTCGTCCATATTTAATGTCTGGCCATTGGAGTATCACATTTCAGACAATCTGACAATATTATTAAACTTGACACAAATATTTTAGATGATAGTAATTTGCTACTCAAATCAATGTTTATATATAGGTATATTGTTACAAATCAGTAATGTTGCTTCCCAGCACGGTTAGTTCTATCACCAGAAGGACCGATCATCTGTATTGGATGTTGCTCGGATGCTGAGCCATTGGTTCCAGAGCTTGGCGACTTTGGCGAAAAAATTAATGCTGAAAACTTGAAGAATTTTAACGATCCATCCAATAGGAAATGAGATACACCTGATTGGTCCAGAAGGTTCTAGGCCCGCCTAGAACTATAAAAGGACGGCAGTCTCAAGCTGCGGAGAAGCGTAATCGGAGTCGTAGACAAGTAACCAGTCTACGAGAGGATAGAGAAACAACGGCGGAGTGTCAGTGTTTGCGTGGAACTCAAGTTAGTGCTGAACAGAGCTGTGTACCTAGAGCTGTTGTCTATTGTGGAAGCTGCATCGAATCTTGTGAGGAGTAGCCAGTCGTGTGGTAGTAAGTCGGCAGTTTGATGCAGCTAAAGCGGGGAGACAGTGAGAACTTCAGCCGTTGGAGAGACCGTAGAGCGAAGCTCCGAGGATCCCCTCTCCTGCTGGATTCTGTCTGGCCGCTTCGTGTGCTGCGGTCGATTACTACTTGTGGGCTACTGTCTGCTGTAGTGTGCTGCTGTGTGTACGTCTCGGCTGAAAATATTTTTCGTCTGTGTGCTTGTCCTTTTTGTATTTATAAACGTCGTCGTTGTTTTCTACTGAGGCCTGCTGATTCTGTTTTCACACCATATATCCACTACAAGTGAACCCGGTGATCCGTAACAATATATATATATATATATATATATATATATATATATAGTTGTGCAATTTTTTTTCAATTGTAACAATAAAATGAGGTAAATCAGACCTCTTCCATTGTTTTACGAAATTAAAAAAGTAACTTGATGGATACCGATATAAAAAACTAGATACGATAATTACTAAACGATACTTCATAAATGATTTACAAATGAATGTCCATGATCAATTCTTAAAAAAGGTCCTAATTTCATGACACAATTTTTAATGAGTTTTACAAAAAGTAGAGAATCAGTTTAATTCTCGAAGATGTAATTTAAATAAATATATATTTACTACATGCGAAAATAGCGAAAATACTTTTAGTAAGTCACAAAAGATTAATTTTTTAAGTAGTTAAATTTTAAAATATTTAAAAATTGTATAAATTCAGTTCAAAAGCACATTAAAAAATAATAATTACTATTTATTTTATTAAATTAGTATCAGCAGTTTTTAAATTTGTTTATTTTGAATTTCTTTTATTTTAATTTTGATTTGAAGATTCAACTAGACTAAGCATTTACAAGAACTTTTTAAACGATTTGTTAATAAAGAAAATATATTTCAAGAATTCAGGAACATATTTCCATCGAAATAAACTTAAGAAAATAAGTCGACAATCAATACTTCTGTCATCGAAAATATTAAAAAGGGAAAAGAATATTAATTAAATCTTTGCTTTAATACGAAATTTTTTTTAAAAAAGTTAAAAACTAAGCTGATATTACTTTTTTTTTTAAATTCAGAAATATCATTTTGAAATTAAATGAATACAATAAGATTAAAAGTCTGCGTCTTTAAAAAAAAATGAAATTAAGAGTTTGGTTTTAAAATATCAAAATATTTTGAATTTTTAAGAAACATAATATTATTCTGAAGTAAAAGAAGATTATGTAGAGAATGTGTTCGTTTAGTTATCCAATGCCAAATACTGCTCAACATTTAAATGATTATTGTCTTTTGAAACTGAATCAATGTATAGAACAGAGCTGCAATGACAGCAAGCATTTTCGTTTTCAAGCTCAACGCTTTGTTATGGACCAAATAACTGACTCCTCGTCTTTCTACTACGAGGCGAATTTATAGTAAAAGATGCATATTCCATCCTCAAAAAAGAATAATATTTCATAATGGCAAATTTTTTATGGCTTATAATTTCTGCTTTTGGTCACTTTAATTGCTGGTGAAATCTATTTCCGTTCTACTGATTCGATTTAGTTTACAACAATTTTAAACATTCTATTAGCTACTGTTTTGTTGATTGACAGAAGCTTTCGATGAACAGAAATATAACCTTTTGAGCTTATTTATGCTAAACCTGCTTTTATATTAATCGTTTTTTTTTTTTTTTATCAAATACTACTTTCGTGATTTATTTATATTATGGTGATACAACTGCCTTTGCAAATTAAAGTATATTTTGAAGTGTTTATGATTTGGTTATGAATATCATAATCGAAGTGGATGCAAGGAATTGAAATAATGAGTTGAATATGGGAAATTTTGTGGTAGTTAAATATATTACGATATTAAAAACAAGACTGAATTTTTTGAAGTAATTTTTTCGCGAAAAAGGTGCTTTTTCTGCACACCGCCGGTGATTCTGCTGCTTACCTCATTCCTAGCTACCCCACTGCTGCGATTGTCCGCAAAATATGCGTAAGATGAGAATGTTGTTCTTCAAGTGCTTTGTATAGACTGAAAAAGAAAACTATCTTTCTATTATAGAAGCGCATATTAGATTCATTGTTAAAGGATAATGTAGATTTTGACTTTTCAAAACTTAACAAATAATACATTTTTTTTTATAATCAGTGAAATACTGTCTATTAGTCTAAAATAGAGAAATAAGCTTTTTCAAGGTACATATGATCCCATTTTTTAAAAAGAAATACAAGATAAATGCAAATCAGATTGTGATTTTATTGATTTTCATGGCACAGGAGCTAGATTTGATATATTGTGCCAAATAAGGGATATATTTTCGAGTTTGGAGAACCTTTACAATTTTAATACAATGTAAATGTTAAAAATTAGACGCAATGTTGACAAAATACAAATTATAAAAAACATATTGAAAACGAATTCATACATATCAAATTCGCACGTTCGAGTAGACACAGCCGAAAACTTAATCGCTATGGATATGAAAGCCATTTCATTCTTATAAATCAGTGGACCATAAACTCATAATTCAAAGTTGCTGAACAAGCATTTCCTGCTTCCTGCAATCCGTTACCAAATTCACAGAGAAAAGAACAGTTTTTATTTGTCATTGTTTTTGTAAGCATTTCACAAAGGAGCATGAAGCTATAATGGCGACTATCGCATCAAAATAAAAAGTAAAATAACCCAAATTATTGTGTGTAAAATAATGAGATTAAGTATTAGAAGCAACTTCGACGTTATGCGAGAGATATTAAAATAACCACAGGGACTATTCAATTTCATGCTGCATTTCTTCATATAGGACAATTACGAATTTAAAAACAAAAGATTGGAACCATATTGCAATGATCAATTACAAAACCCATCTATAGAGCACTTACACAGTACTGACACCGATTTTTCCTTTCATTGTAAAAAATTTTTATTACACGAAAATATTATATATCTACTTCAAAATATGATCCACATTAGGAAATCCATTAACATTTTTAATGTATATATCCGTCCATTACACTTACGGTTATATATTTTGTGGACATGCATACATTTATGGCAAGGAATATTTTCCCCATCAGCATAAACTGAATCTTATATGATAATAAGTGCTTCATAGCCAATCGGCACTGTTAAGTTAACCTTCGGAATTTTTCTTTAAACTGAAACAATGCAGTCAGTTTCTCGGTAAATCTCTCAGGAAAGAAAAATGTCTTCATGTATTGGAAGACTTCCGTTTCAGTTGCAACTAGGTTATTTTGACCATCAGAAGGCTCGGCATTCTCCCTGAATTCATGGACATGACTAGGTATGCTGCATCAAATAAGGTCTCTACTCTACAATAATTTTGGGTACAGGAAACAGAAATGCTTTCCAAGCCTCAAAATCTGGGACATTTCTATGAGGTTTAAAGCGAATAATAATGTCCTTCGAAAAACATGCTTCACTTATTTTTAATACAAATTCTGCCATTTATAATAAATTCTTTGAAATCCAGTTAAATAAAATGAATGTAACTCTCTTAAAGCAAATAAAATAAAGAGTAGGAAAACGGAAGGATCAAGTAAAAATATATATGCATATACATTGCAGCTCAGTGAACTCTGAGAGAAACAAAAGAAACAAATAATAATAACATTTCTAATTAGTATTCCTAATTTTCATGGCAATTACTTTTAACATCTTAAAAATAATCGCCATGAGTTTCTTTAGAATGCTGAGCTTACTAACATGAGAGGTTGTTGTAAAGGTCACTATATGATATGAATAGAAAAAGGACGAAATCAAAAGGAACTCTTTTGAATTGAATTTCAAGAAATTTCGCTCTTTTGTAACTAAAAAGATTCAAATTGTGAAAATTAGCGCTAGAATCCTATAACCACTGCAGCAACGCTCCAATGAAAATATGCAAAAAACTTGACTATTAACTAACAAACTAATACTGTTTATTAAAATAGAGATAAATATTGTATAAATTGTGCTTTTACATATGCATTTCAGTTCCGATATCATTTACTCTATTATTTGCGAGCTGCAACACGATGAAATACTCGTATGAAAGTTGTTATGAAATAGTTAACAAACATCACATTATCATTGGGTAAATAATTTAACAAAAAAAAATTGTTGTTGGAATTGAGGTGCTGATCTTTGATTCCAAATTTTAGTTGCTCAATTTGACTTATACATAAGTCAGTTATTTTTATAGGGTTTGAAAAATTATTTGCTTAATTCAAAATAGCAAATCATACTTGGACGATGCTTTCTCTTAAATGGTTTAAAATTGGTATATATCACAGCTGGAAGTAGATACGATTAAGGAATAAAGTTTAGTTGAAAAAAAATATTCACTGTAGATCAAAATATTTATTACGATCGTCATTTACCGATCAATTCTTTTAAACTCCAACGATAATTAATAGAGTGTCCATATATGTTGCTGCTTAGTATAAGCATGGCCTAACCATTAATCGGGAGTAGTTAGAACCAACATGGGGTTTCCTGCAGATGTTGGATTTCAATTAGAGTACAATGGAATTGACATAACTCCACATTTCTTTTGCGGAATTAAAAATTTTCACTTTGAATGTAATAAATCTTTTAATGATCCCTGTTTTTACAAATGAAGTCCAAAAGAGTGGCATTGTAATGAAAGCTTCACATTTTCAGCACACATATTTTTTTTTTTTTTTATCAAACTTGCTTGTTTCGAGATATTAATATCTTCCTCAAAAATTTATTGAGCAATTTTCAAATGACGAGAATGGAAGAGATTTTGCAACTCCCGTTAACTCAAGCTTTTCATGAGAAGCACTTATCACTCCCAATCATCATCTTAAGAACACCAACAGCATTAAGAACTGAAACATAACTCTTTTAAACGACCATCACCTAGAACCCACATCACTTGATGCTCTAAAAGGATTAAGTTATCTTTCCCAGACAACACTTTTAGACTGAAACGCACTTTCTATTCGACTAAGGACAGGAGGGATCCTTTGCACTCATTGGTATTTCTCTACAATTCATTTGCCGCCAAGCCAAAATAGCTTCGAGACCATTAAAGCTATCACCTTTCGTGATTCCATTTTAATACTGGTAAGAGTTGTGGAATTTCGAAGCACGAGAAAACATCTCAACCCGAGTCGTTAGGGAAAAAATTCTCACCATCGTTAAAGTCTCTTTTTGGAACGTCACCTGTCGCCGGGTATCGTTAACGTATCGAACGCGTGCCTTAGTGGCAGCCATAAACGTTTACGAGCTGCTGATGCCAAAGGAAGTCTACTTCCTCCACACGAACACCTGCTGCGGAAACGGCTAGTTCACTCTACTAACGCGAAGTTGAGAATGAAGACGGAGAATCGAAGATGGTTTTAGTATGATAAGAGGATAGAAAAAGAGAAAGGAATAGAAAAATAGTTAAGAATACTAAAGAAATCGAATTACTTCAGCATTTTCTTTAAAGCAGGGATGTCAACCGTGAGTCATTTATTATATTGAGTATTTAAAAAATTCGACTGTGACCTTTCTCGAAATTTAAGTAAGAGTGTCACGTCGTCAAATATGATTTCGCTTATGTATTATGCAATCCATCCTTCTTGACTATAATCATTGACTATAAATCTTGACTTCTAAAATTATCCAAAATTGCCTTTTCCATTAAAGATTTGTCGCTGTTATTTTGATTATTTTTTCAGGTCTTTAAATTGTGCGATAGCAAACAGCATGTCTGAACTTTTTGGCAATCTAACAGGAAAAGATAATCTGGTGGAGTTGAATCAGGCAGTTTCCGAGACCTACCATGCTACATTATCCGTATAACACCTCATTTCGTTCTTGAAAACATAAAATAAGATTATCACTCTGACATAACAATGTCAAGAGTGATACCATACCGGAATTTCATAGAATGTGGATGGAATCAAAGTAATTAATTAATAACTATCAATATATCCCATCAAGAAATTTAATAACTATTGGTCTAATTCTATAACTATTTGATTTTCCATATATTTCGTTTGTCGAACGTATATGCTATTCAGCGGTTATTCCAAAGCATTGAGTAACCAGATCACCTAATCACCAACCTTTTGATACAGTGGATGAGAGTTCCATGGCGTCATTAAATTCAGTTAAATACCCCATTTCTACCCATCTTCTATTCTTTCCATCATAAAACGTTCACATTAAGTTTATTTTAATCTGAACATTCAATGGAACTGATTTTTCATCTGGTGTTCATATATCTCCTGATTATGACCATTGCTTAAGAGTTACAGTGAACGAGTAAGAATTCAATTTAAGCAAAATTTGTCACATTCGGACGAATGAAAGATTATAAATCTTACCGATATCTTTCGTCATTGGTGAATTACTTTCGAAATTAAGACCAACTCAAACCAAAAATTAAATTAGTTTAAAATAAAAAGTTATTTAGTCAAAATTAAATTTAATTGCTACTTGTTTTAGTAAATTTTGTATAAAAAAATTCCTAAATAGAAATCTTGTATAAAATAAAAATATCATGTTTGTCGAAGATACTCTTATTATATTAGGTTTTGATTGTTTGTTTACTTTGATGCTTAACGTAAAAATAAGCACAACTTTATAGTCTACAAAACAAAGTAATAACAATATACTAAAAGCACTTTGAAGGAAATCAGAATATTTCTGGAATCTCTTTTCCAAACAAAGCGTTCCAAACTCAACTAGAAAAAAAACCCCACTTAGAGATTCTAGAACTCCATTCAGAGTGGAAAAGAATGAAATTTAAAGAAACAAAGCAATCGAAACACAAGAATGCGACAGACGACTCCAATGGCGCTCAAATTCCTTTATTGCAGCATTTTGGACCACTTTTTTACGTAAATATTTGCATAATAAAGGTTTTTTCGCATTTTTTTTACATTTCCTGCACGAAGCAAATTTTGAAAGGGGAAAAAAAAAAGTAAACAATTTTTCAAGAATGTGCTTTTTTGTGCAAAGAAAGAAGAGATGGTAAAAAAGGGAGATTTTATTTATTTTTTTCTTTTTACATTTTTTTCCAATCTCGATCCGCGGACATTGCATGGGTTGAATAGAACGAGAAAATTTTCTGGAGAGAAATAGGGGTTGACCTTTGACCTTTAGAGGCATCAGAGCTACTCACCTAGTAGGCGCATCGACTGCTTGCTTTTATCAGAGCGAACTGATTCATTTATTCATTCAGATTGGAGAGTCTGGAAGATATAATTGTACATTCGGGACTTTCCTCTTATGGAATATATAAATCTCGGAGGAGAATAAAATTCTTCTTTCTATCTCACGTAGGCGTTTTGAGAAGCGAGCGAATGCAGAAATGGAAGATTGAATTTAAAATATTGTCTAGATATATTCTTGTTATTAAAGTTCCTTTCCTTGCAATTTTTTTTTTCAAAATTTACATAACACTGGGTACATATTTAAAATCCATGTATTAAGATATAAATTTTTCCCTTTTTGATTCATTAATGAACAACATACACCTTCTAATAAAGCTTAAAAAATGTTCATTTTTCTCATTGACGATACTATAGCAATATATTTCGATTGATATCGATAAAAATCTTAAAGTATGCAAAACTACCTTTTCTGCCATTTTCATGTTTTGGTTTTTGAAAGGATTACTCCATTTAAGCAAGGCGGAGAAGAAGAATAAAACAAACTCAAGAGAACCGAATTGAAAAGTCAAAAGATGTAATATATATAAGAAAACATACTTAAGAAGAAAATGACCTGCTGCAAAGACCCAAGTGGGCGATTCTAGACTGACCTAATGTCAATATATTATTTTTCCTTTCTGTCAAACTATTTCAGTTAGCTTTAATGTCTCTCCAATATTTAGCTTTATTATTCATTTAAAGGAAACTCGCTTTAATTTGGCATTTATTTAGTACATTTTATTACCTATTCTATCAAAACTCTGTGATTAATCATTGGCAAAATACGCATGTTACTTTAATCAAATTTCAGCTACTTTAGAAAGATAATGTCTTTAAGTTGGCAGTCTTTCTTTAAACTGTGTGATTTAAAAGACTATCCGGACAGAATTCAACGACTGCTAATACATCTGACAAATAGAATGAGAGATTATATTAATGCTTGTGTCATTATTATTTTCATTTCATATTTATTTGCTAGATAATTTTGAATTCTAATTGCAGCTTGTCTTTCATGAAAACTCCATTTTTATGCTTATATCCCTATTTATTACAATTAGATGCATTTGGATACATCTCGAAAACTGTTTGTATTTTATTGTAAAGCTGTCGCGCAACCAGAACTCGGATCGATGCGCAATCGCTTCTCGTTTTAACGTGGTAAAAGTTTCAGGCTCGTCATTTTTTTCTGTGAAAATCGGAGGATTTGCAGTTATTTCAAGGTAGAAACATTATTACTACACATTTCAGGAAAGAGTTTAGATTTCTTTTTTGAAAATTATATTTTCAATTGTATTACCGATAACTTGGCTTAAAATAACTGTGTTTATTTATTACTAGACGCTCTCTTCCTTTTGTAGTTATCCTACTAATTTATATTCGAACAGCCGGACTAACAAACTTCCTCTGAATATAATTTGTTCAAAATTTAAAAGAAATTTACAAATTTTATGTTAAGGCCATTCCAAATTTCATCCTTCTAGCTCAAAACGTTTCTGTGTACCTTTATCACTGACAGACATTTTCCAAAAGTGGGCTTTTCGATCTCAAATAGTTCTAAAATGTGGACATTCGTTAAAATTTAGAGCTTGGATTTTTTTGACGATTATCTATATTTTGTATACGAGAAAATAAAAAGGCACTTTACTTTTATTCCGATTCTTAAGAAATACTTTAATCAGCCTATCCGATTTCTGGTAAACGCCCAACTGTTACTGCTGATTCGCCTTCCTGAAGACATTATTTCTCTGCTATACTTTTGTAAATTCTCTTGCTTGTTGTATTTATAATGGCATTTATAGCTGATTATAAATACTTCAAAATTATCGAAGAGCCTGAAAAATCTGATGTTTTTTGTTCACTTCTTATTGGCTGATGATCAAAAACTTAAAAGAAATATCCATTATATCCAAACGTTGTATGAGAATTGAGCTGTTTGAGTTGTTATATGAAATCATTTAAATGAGTTGAATAATATTAGTGCCATTTTTCCATAACTAAATATGAATAGAAATCTTTTCCATTTTCATTACAAGTGTCATATTCCACAATTTGATAACATTAATCTTGATGAGATTTTCAGATATGTATCGTTTCCCATCAAAGCAGCAATCTTTCTAAACACATTATTAACCATCCGAGAAGTGACATTTATTTGTGTCACTGACGTTTCATCTCGAATGAAACTGGATTGTGTTTTAGCCCTTGATATACGAAATAACATTTATAATGTTTTTCGGACAGTTGAAAATATCAAAGAACAAATACAGTATAACATTTATTTATTATGTTTGATCTTCATTGCCCTCAATTCAAAAATAAATAAAGAAATAGAGGTATTCTTAAGGGTATCATAATGGGTATACTTAACAATACGTTTCGAAAAATTTGCCGAAATCAACGATAAAACACACCAATAGAATTAATTATATTAAATACATAGTTTTTAAATTGAAAGATACAAAAATATTTTCACTGGATAATTGTTTCCAGAATTATCTCAGGAATACATTAAACTGACGAAAACATTAGCTAAGTGACAAATAACAAGTGGAATTATTAATTTTTGATACTTGTAGATGATTCCAATTGATATTATTGAATATATATAAAATGCAGAACTGAATTATACAGCTTCATGGTATAAATTTATACAAATATCCTCGAAAAATGTTAACAATTGATTTTTTATTTATTGGGGATCATATTATAACAGCCGAAAATCGCAGACAATAAAATTTCTTAACAGCATATGATCAATGAAGTATTAGGCATTTTTTGTTCATAAAAACATATAATTCCTTTGTCCTTTAATTTTGAAACTAACAGTCAATCTCACTCTTCGCATATTCTATTGATCTTATATTGAATCATTCAGGACTCATTCCAATTATTGTGCTTCCTTATACAGAACCAGTTGCTTAAAAATCTAGAAATAATCAAGTCTCCCGAAGTCGAGCATTTTTGATAAAGCTTTCTATTTGTATTCCATATGAATCAATAATTTACAATAAAGTAAACATAAAGAATTTCCACTTCCTTGACATAGCATTCGATTCAGTCACTGTGACAAAATAGCATTAGGCTTTATAGTCGACATAAAATAACCTATTTCACAAGAGCTCGTGCGTATACTTGAAATCTCTACGAGTAACACAGAGGAGAAAATTCGTAATCAATAATGGATCTTATATCACCATAATTGTATTCACCAGAAATGCGAGAACTTGCTTGCTGTTTCGAACATCTTCTTATCCCAGTATCCGGGGAAACATCCTCCAAACATGATAGTGAAGTAAAGAACACTTAAGAAAGTTCTATATCTTTTATAGCTCTATCGCACATCCACTCAAAACATCGTGAAGAAAGACGACAATATTCTGAAAAGAAAGAATGTCCTGTAAGTCATTTACATCCGGTGCATCACAAGCTGCTCTGTTCTAGCCTTTTCTAACAGCACCATCATCTGTGAACAGCTGTCGTAAGCAACGGAATCGTTCCTCCTCGATATCACAGTCCAATAGATGGCCCAAAGATTCCGATTCCCGCCGGATTTACTCTATAATACATAAACTGGGATGATAGCAACTTTAAAACTGGGGAGCTCATACTTTGTCCCATAACCCTATTTAGCACTCAGCCCCACCCCAGCCAGATAGGACTGTGTCGGAGGAGGATTTGCTCATTTATCAGTTGGATATCCGACAGGCAATTTATCCGGGGCGTCCGGCCAGGCTTTTGATAGCAGCTGATAAGCACACCATTCTGCAGTTCATTTCTGTGTAGCTGAGTCTGGGATCAAGAGAGTCTGAGCAAACAGAAAGAGGGGTGGGAGGAGGATGGTTCGGTGTCCGTGTTTAGTTCATGGTTGAATTGTTTCCAAAGGATGCCCTGATTATTTGAGGGGGAAGGTGTGCGATCACGTGTGTAAAATCAATTTTGTTCTTCATGTTTGTGAATCGAGATGAAGTTCTTAGTAATTTGATCTTAATAATAATGCTCTGTTAAAGCAACTCATTTTACTAAGTGCCATTATTTAATTTATATTTTGTTAAGGGCATTTTCCAAATGAATTGCTGGCTATTGGTAAAACGTTTCCATTCCTAATTGTTTTGGGTAGTGACGCGATCTATCAGATGAACGCTAATAATAACAATCATATGCTTCTGGAGTGAAGAGCTAAAATCGAAATAGTTTTTTTCCTTTTACTTAAATCTTCCATTAATCATATTATATGACAGATACTTTTGCAGTCTGCATCTATTGACTGTTTTTACAGAATTATAATTTTAATTACAGAATATTTATTATAATCTCATCAAAGCTGATTTATTGCAATTATGACAGAAAATGGATCATAATCGAATGAATAGAGCTTGAATTCTTACGGAGAGTTAGTATTAGCAAATTAGAACAGACGAATTTAGTATAGTTTATATCCTCTTTTACACAAAATATACTTAAAGGAAATATTATTACCTTCTCATGGACAAATTATTTATTGAATAAATATTGTTACTTTGCCTTATGTGACAAGAAAGTAATGCTCATGATACTTTCTCGTCCCATAAGAAAACAATTGTAACTAATAAAGTACTTAACACATGACTTTGACAAATAATTCCACTTTGGATCTCTTCAAATTAGCTTTTTTAAAAAGTCAGTTTTAGAACAGCATATCTGCTGTACGTGTGGGAACATGGTAATTCAAATTTAGAAAGATTACGATGGATGAAATTTGGCATGCGACCCTTACAACAAATGTATTAATAAGTAACGGAATTTGTCAAAATTCAAAAGAAGGAGAAAGAAATGATTTATTCAAAAAAGTACTCGATTTGAATCATCACATGAAAGAAAATGGGATCTTTTTCTGCAATTCTATACATCGTGTGCAATGTATAATAAAAATAATACAATTTATCGACACCTAAAAAAATAATTTTTTATTGCAATGTTAGTATACATCTTTATAGTAATGAATAAAAATGTTCTTTGGAAATCTATTAAATCTAAATACCTTATTATAATGATAAAGTAAATAATTAAATTCGAAAGCAAAAAAAAAAAAAAAAAAAAAAATAAAGACAATGGTTAAAAATTAATGTAATATGCCTTTTTTTTCCTTCTATGAAAATCGAAACTTATTTGCAAATAAACACCGAAAAAAAACATGAATATTTTTATGCAACATGAATTCAAATATTCATGTTCGCATTATTTAAAAACAAATACGGCAGTTTTTAAATAATTTTTTTGTTCATATTGAGAAGAAAATCAATTCTGTGATCAGGCACGCAGTCTTAAAAGATTTGGATTAAAATTTGGTACCTTAAATTTCATTTTGGTGTTAGAACTACATATCAATTTTTATTTATTTAGCTTTTTTTAAACTTTTGAATAAACATTTCTATATGCAAAAGCCAATATAGATACATGTATTGGTTTCATTTTTTTTTTAAAAATTCATATCTTCAATGTTTCTCACCAAAGAGGAGAAAAGAAAATATCGCTTGTTATACTTTCTCGATATTAACTTTGTTTACCGGAAACTTTAAAATTCCTTTGCATAAAGATTTTGATATTCAGCTTGAATTAGAATATTATATGCGTTTTCAAATGCTGCGCTTGTCATATTCGCTTTTTGGTGTGAATGCCGCCTGGCAAATTTCATTTATCTAGCAAAATAAGTTTAGGGTTTCATAAACATACAAACAAATATAATTCCGAAAGCAATGTGGGAATTTCGTGATCAAACCTGAGGATTCATCAAAATGTTGAGATCTAATTTTACTACACTGTATTATTTCTATTCTAATATTTTGTCTTTGAGCTCTTTGTATACGACATAAAATTTTGAATGACCGGAATACAGCGGCAACATTGGCGGGAACAAAGGTTGAGTCTTAAGGTTCGTTACTGGCCATGCTATAACCCCTCCCGAATGAGACATGTCCCATCATTTATAGCGGGAGGGACTACCCACACTATTTTTGTACCCACCAGGACACCGAGGCCCAATCACCAAACTGGAAGCTTCTCATGTCTGAGGTGCCCCTTTTCCCCAATGGAAGGTGTAATTTCTGTATGATTAAATAGGAAAGAAGAGCTGTAGTAACTGTTTAGAAAAATAAGGCAATTATTTTTTTTTTAAAGTCCTTTCTGCTACTCCCACTTTAAGTCGACTCGATTTCTAAAGAGTTGCGACACATTGTCTTCTTATTCTTTACCAATGACTATTTGTTTGCGAATCGATCTTTAAACCATACAATATTTTGTTAAAAATAACTTTAAACCTGCGTAAAAATAGCTGCCCCCCCCCCAAAAAAAAAGAAGGTAGGGGAAAGAGAGGATACACTTTCCTTTTTTTAAATTCCGCTGCCTGTTTATTTTGGTATTACCATTAATGTTCTCGAAAGGATTGAACGACTTTAAAAAGAAAAGCGCTTCCCTAAATAAATTGTTGCAAAACACGACAGCGAAGAAAACGTAGTCGAAATTTAGTGCCTACTATCGATCAAAAGGCCTGATCTGCACACAGTGTCCCACCCGCACACTCCTCGGCCATAAATCAGACGATAATCTGAGCATTGTTCGAGTGACACGAGTTAATGGGAAAGAACAAAGGCAAGAATCTCGGTCAAGGAAGAGAGAAGGAAAGTTTGTTGCTTCGTGATGAAGGATTTGCTAACGATTCGCTCATGCTGCTGCCTAAAGCTGAAATGGGGTTCCTACTCAAATGCATTTTAAATTGATTTTAAGAGGGAAAAATGACATTTAAATGGAAGCATAAATTATTCTGAAATTAAGATGGAGTAACGTAGATGGACTGCTTTTGCTGCCACGGATTTTCCTTTCAGATATTTCAGAAAACTACAATCCTATCATAAACAGAGGCTCACGGAACGATGACAGCCTTTGGAATACTGAATAATAATCAATTTAGGAACTGTATAAAGTAAACCACTTGCGACGGCAAAAAAAAAATTAGCAGATAGGTGTGCCAAAACAGTCCACTGTAATCACAGAATGAGACCATACAACTTATCTAATACCTTAAAGAAATCAGAAAAAGTTTTAAATTTACCAAATAAATTAATTTTCGGCCTAAGACTGTACTCCTGTAAACTGTAGTTAGTCAAAAATAAT
Organism: Argiope bruennichi; assembly: GCF_947563725.1. Taxonomy (NCBI): domain Eukaryota; kingdom Metazoa; phylum Arthropoda; class Arachnida; order Araneae; family Araneidae; genus Argiope; species Argiope bruennichi. The sequence continues at coordinate 139,854,289 of NC_079154.1, read as the reverse complement.
CTCCATTCATGGCCCGCGAACATCATTTTCACTTCTATGACAATTGCCTGCGGACGTGTGTAACATATCGTTGAAGATTCTGCTGCAAAAGTATCTCGGTATATGGAGCATGTCTTTTCACCGCAAGTGGTTAGAATTCGCGATCTTTCAACAATAATTTTAACTGTCAGACTAACATAGAGTTTTGAAAGTATCGAATGCAAAAATTCTAAAGGATATCCCAATTTGACGTTTTGTTAAATCAGCAAGGAAAATATTTCAACAATCAAATCATTAATGCCAGAACGTTTGAACTTACGATGCATTTACTTAATATATTCAGTTGTGGATACAAGGCACTAGTCTTTAACCTGCCGAGCACCTTAAGCCCGGATGGAAAAATCATTTAGCTTTTATCGACGAATTATCATCACATTGACAGATGCTCAAATTAAAAAAATAATAATAATAGCTTAAATATTACTGCAAACCTAGAAAAGTTTAATTTTCAGCACGTGACTATGTGAAATGAAAAAAAGAAAAAGAAATGTAATATTTTCTGAAAAATAAAGGCAAGACAAAGTTTCCTATGATCTTTTACAACATCTACATTAATAATTCAATAAATCATCTTTATTTAAATCAAACAGGGTTTAATATATATCCATCCAATTCAGGGCGATTTTGTCAACCTTTAATAATAGAAACACATGTGTTAAAATGGTCTAAATGAAGTAAATAATTATATTTTATGTAACTTGAGTCAATAAATGCTTTAATAAATGACGAATGTTTAGCTTTTATCTAGCTCCTCTGCTCTGTGAATCATATTTAACAAAATAGACACTTGGAACCCAAATTTAATTTTAAATTAAAAGAGTTGCACTCCAATAAACTAAATCAGTCACTAAAACTGACTACTTTATGAAAATTATAATATCACTATTCAATAAAAACGAGCGACTTTAGACCACTTAATCAACCGTTCCAAAAATGACATCCCTATTAGTGCCCAGGATTTTATCAAGACTGAATGGACTAAGAATATGAAAATGTTGATTGTTCTAAATTATTCTAATCAAAACTCCATAAATCCATCAGATTTGATAGCAGAAGATAGAAACATCTATTTACTTATTTAAAAGTGGAAGTGTTAAGAATAATTTGCAGAATGATTCCATAGGACTGTATGAAATTTAGACCATCATTTTTTGAACGATAGTTATAGATAGTATAGACGATAGTTATATAAAAAAGAAAATATTATTACTGATAACATTTACATCCTTTTGAAAATAATACTCGAAACTGAATTTTATGATGAGTCTGAGAAATTTGTGTTGAATAGTTCTTAAGATATGACATAAATTGTTTAAATTATTCTGTTACTACTTTATGACTTAAATGCTGAAAGACTCCGTTTTGTGCAATCCTTTTTTTTAAAATGGTTTCAGTAAAAAACATTTTACATTCTTTGCAGTTTAATCATTTCCACTTTACGGGAGTTGACAGAAGGTAGATACGTAGTACAATGAATAGAACAGCCTACATAATAGTATAAGTGAATTATATGACTATCAAAATCTGAAGCTAAATAATATTTTGCTAAAAAAACTCTATTATGAGGCAAGTTACGTAAAATATTTAATTAAAAATTTTAGCGAGTATTAAGATTGGCGAACCGGTTGGTCGGTATATACGGATACTACTTATGAAAATGCTGAATGTGCGTGTGCGCTAGCCCTCTATAGGCTGGACTGTTAGACCTGCAGCAACCAAATTCGACCCATGCATACTTCGAAGGTCGGGAGTGTTCATCTCGGACAGATTTTCTTTTTGAATTTTTGATAAGAATTCTTAGTAATTAAAATGAAGCTAAATTTCAACATTTTTCCTTGATAAGTTTTGAAAATATTATCTCATAAAAAAATATTTCCACATCAAGTTAAAGTTCAAAAAATTATCTTTTTTATGATACCAATGTTTTAGCGTATAAAATAAGTTTCTATATTTAATGAATTTTTTAAAAAATATTTTAACTATGTTTTTCAACAATTTATTTCACGCAAAAAAATAAATTAATTAATTAATCTTTTTAAACCAAAAAATTAGCTTTCACCAATGTGTTGCATTACTTTGACAAAATCTCTGATTAAAAAAATAAGTTAATTATTACTGCAAATTAAATCTAGAAAAATGTAATGTTCAGCACTTGACTGTATGAAATGACATAAACAGGAATGGATGTTTTCTAAAAAATGAATGCAAAACAAAGTTTACTATAAACGTTTATAATATCTATATTATTAATTCTATAAATCAGTTTTATTTAAATCAAAAATGGTTTAATATATACAGAATATCCATTTAAATTGGGGCTCAACGGCTGATTTATAAATCTTTAGTAATAGACCTAAGTACTGTTTAGTACTATTAAAATGCTCCAAATGAAGTAAATAATTATATTTTATAAAACTTTGGTCAATAAATGCTTTGATGAATGACGAATTTTAAATTTTTTCACACTCTGCTACATGAGTCATATTTAACAAAATATTATTGAGATAATAGTATTTTAAATAAAAAGAGTTGCACTCTAATTAACTAAACTCAATCATTAAAATTTACTGATTCATGAAAATTTAAATATTGCGATTCTATAAAAAATGAAGATTTTAAACCTTTACATCTAATAACTCAAAGAAAATATCAATTTCTGGTCAATCAGTGCCCGCAATTTCTCCAAGGCTGATAATTAGATGAATGTGTGTTTGCATATGTGTTGGTGCTCTAAACACCAGACCATATGATCTAGAGTTACCACACTTGGTTGATATATAATTTGGTGGCTGAAAATGTACACCTCTGAGAGATTTTTTTGAAATTTGAATTCATTAAAAATTAAGCTAAATTTTGGCATTTTTTCGCCATAAATTTCGAAAATATCACAGCACAAAACTGATTTTTAAATCATCTTAAAGTTAAAAAAAAATGATATTTTTTTTCAATGATATCAATGTTTTAACCTATAAATTTTCTATTTTTAATAGATTTGAAAAATATTAATTTATATTTTCTAGCAGTTTATTTTGTACAAAATGAAAGCAATTTTAACCTACAAGCGTACGTGGGAAAAATTAGCTTTTATCAACGCGTTGCCGTCACATTGAACAAAAACGAACTGTTAAATTAACTCTAATTGCAAACTAAACTAATGAAAGTGTAATGATGTGGAATAAATATGAAATGTGATATTTCCCATATGATTCCACTGCAGCTGATTGCAAATTAGGGAGATATATAGTACAATGAGAAAACATCATGAGGTTTCTATAATAATATCAATTACGTAACTATCGAAATTTGAAGTTTAAATACATTTTGGTGAAGGAGTTATTAAGAGACCAAGGTACATAAATATTTAATTGAAAATTTTAGAGATATTACTCCTGATGAATCAGCTGGTCACCAAACGAGGCTAGTTAGAAATGAAAACAAGCAGTTAAATTAGTCACTGGAAAATATTTCCATAGACCTCTAACTTTAAACGTTATCATACGAATTCTCCGCAATTATTGCTGCACTGATACGCAGAGTTCTGTTTCTCCAGTGGCTAGGAAGATCAAGGAAATCGATTCCCTTATAAGATATATTTTATTGTAGAAAATATAATGGAACTTCAAATAAGCGGAAAAGAGACTCTAATTTAAAAATACTAAAAGAAAAAAAAATGCACTTTATTTTTTTTTCCGCGGTCCATTTATTTTGAAAATATCATTAATTCAATTGGATTCAATAACTTGAGAAAAAAAAATGCTCCTCCAAATAAATCGTTCCAAAATATTGTATAAAGATTCAATGCAGACGATATTTACTGTCGATCATCGATCAAAAGGCCCCAAAACTGCACACAGCGTCACACCCGGACATCTTTAGGCCATAAATCGGATCATAGTCTGAGCATTGTTCAACCAACACGAGTTAATGGGAGAGAACAAAAGCAAGATCTCGGTCAAGAGTAGAGGTAAGTTTGTTGAAAGTTGGAATTTCGTTCAGGAAACTCAGGCTTGCACGAAAACGCATTTTAAATTGATTATGAAAAAGAAGAATTATTCTTCAACACTTTTCAATACAAATGGAGCTTCTTCGTTTTCGGTGAGGCTTCGAAGCGATTCTCGCTTCCTCGTTAAAAGCATAATGGGAAAAAAATAAGAATTTCTCAGAAAATAATTCGTTATGAGGTCTTTTTGTTTTCAAACCACATGTAGAGGAAATACCATCTAAATTCCATTGCCTTTTTGAAAAAAAGTAATATGCAAACTCATCCAAAAAGAATATACATAGAACCGCGTGAAATTCTGAAATTTAATCTGATTAATTTAAGAGTAGATAGTTACTATTTTTTATTGATTTTGCCGAACTTAAGTTTCAGAGAAAGTAAAATTTTGGAAACGCGATTTATTACCTTGCAATCACGTGTTGAAGCCGTTAGCCAGTTATTTGTTAATTTATTCTGGGCACCCGCAATCTTCAAAAATCGCTTAAAGTCAGATTTAGAACATCTGACCGACAATAAATTTAATATATACCAGTCTCATTTTCAAACTAAATTCAATGAACCCTCCAAAATACTGATTTCATTTACCTATCCGTCAGGGCATTTGATAAAATAGATGGGATGTTATCATTTACCTGTCTTATAATCGTCAGATCAGAGGATATTTTTCAATTCCAGAGAGTCAATTATTCTTATATTCTTGTTTTCTTTAGAAATAAATATTCTATATGGGGAGGAAGGGCAAGCAGTACAAGAATGTGAGACTATCCGCAGAGTACTAGAAAGATTTCGTGGATCTTTTCAAATACTTTGCGAAATACCTCGTAGATAATGATAAAGGGAGTATATAATAGTTGGAAAAAATTCTTCTAGCATTCTTCTAGCTTCTTCTATCCAGCTTTAAGAAACAGAATATGAGGACAAAGAGCTTGTTTTTATACCAACAGTTTAAAAGGGTATGAAGGCACAATCAACATAGAAAATATATCTGCAGCAATTATTAATATGAATGCAGAGAACATGAATACACTATTAAGGATGTGAGACAAAATATTTTTTTTTAATTCATCGTTGTCTACGGATGCTACTTTTAAGCCCTATTAAAGCCAATATAGAGCTTTGTAAATTGAAATGGTTCGCTTTACACAGTTCAGAATCAGTTGGTGTCTTATTAGTGAAATATAGTCTGAGAGTGAGCTAATGATGTAGGTTAATTTTGCTCATGAGCATAATGTTCAAAATAAATCCACATTGTCTGCCATGGTAGCCCACATGACTCCAGAATTGTTAGAGGCAAATAAGTATAATATAGTAGTATCGGAGAGGGAATTGAATTATGAGTGTTAAAAGTAGATACATTAAAATCAAGAAAAATTTAATATCTCTCCCCTGATAGTGATTTATAGCTGTCTCGTCTGAGATAAACTATAGTATAGTTAGTCAAGGCGAAATAGATGAGATTTATCAAGATGATGATAATCTATTATGTTGTATTCTGATTATGATTTTGTGTGTGCCAAAAGTAGTGTTACACAGGAAAAAAGGTCATAATTAAAATTAAAAAAATAGAATTTAAATAGCTCTCAAAAGACTCGTTATTAAAAAAAAAAAAACAACTTTCATATGCATGTGTATAGATGCAAAAGAAGCTAAAGATAGCCAATGTAAATAACAAAAGCCTGAAACAAAAAATAAAATAGCAGGCATAAGGACAAAAGTAGTGAAGGAGGCTAAAATAGCTCAAGCAGAAGAGTCTACCTAATATTCCACAGTAGCGGTATCGCTGAAATATAATGAATAATAATTGAATGATTAACTATAGTTAAGATGATGTTGCTTAGCTCCTCATCATCCATACGCTTTAACACAATATTTCCACATATGGCGTGATTCAAAAAGTAGATGAAACTTCAAACGCGAACTAACATCAAAACCAAGAATGTTTTGCAAAAGATTGCCGCGAAAAAACAACTGTAGGGGATATCCACTCACCTCGTCACATGCATGTTTATAAACCGACTTGCCGTTAGTTTTCATCTTTCATCTGGCAAATTATTGCAGGGTTTTGATGCGTATTGCTTATTTTGAATCCTTCAATATTTTTTACAATCGATGGTCCTCTATTGACATCCAGTAAAGTATTGCATTATTTGTACTTTCTTTAAAATCAGGTTTTGTAATTTTGACTCATTTACCTAAAAAAGTGTAAAAGTTCATTCAAACTAAGAAAGTAAAAATTAAAATAGATTTGATGGTAAATAAAACAACGGTATATCAAAGATACTATTCAAGAATATAAATGAACGAAAAACATTTCACGAAAATTATCTAAGATAGCAAAAATATGTTTATTGAAGAATCTGTCTTGGCGGTTCTTTTTCTGCATTGAAAAAGTTCCAGCATGAAGCTCGTTCGAGTCGCATTTGATACTTAGGTTTCACATAAAAAAAAGAGGGAAAAAGTCTGCTGCCTTCACAAATCATCCTTATCTATCATCTGCTGCGGACACGTCATGCATCAAAGTGAGAAAGTCCCTGAGCACTCTGTTTTCATTTGACACGGACGGACAAAGAATACAATTCAAAAGGGGGGGGGGAGAAGCTATTCGACATCATTTATCGAAATAGATGGAAAATACTTTTCCCATCCCATAAAATATTTTTTCCTTTTCCCGATTTGAAAATCAGCAAAAGATCAGCTTGACCTGGAGATCACCCAGGAAACGCGTGGCAACAGTTCTTACAATTTATTTAGATTTATATGTAACTTATTGTATTAACTGAAACATTATGGATTTGGATATTTTTTGAAAACAGATTTTGATTTACATATTTTTTTGGAGGATACGATGCTTACAGTTCATAAAACTCATTCGAATAACTAACTGAAAATATTCCAGAATTTTATGTCATTTTATTTAGAATGTTGGTTTATGGTTAGCGTATTTTGTTTTCTATGCTGCATAACATAAAAGTTTTATTGCTCCAAAATCAGCTAGTGATTTTTCTGCGATTTTATTTGAAGATGGGCCTTCTCTTTGTCCCCCTTATAAATATTGTATTATATTTTATAAAAATTCTTCAAAGCATATGTACTAATATAAGTATATTCTAAATATGTGCAGAACCGGCCTTCTCCATAAAGAGGCCTGGGTGCAAGAAACCATTTGGGGCCCTAAAATTTTTTTAAAGTAAAAAAAAAAATACACAAAGAATATATAATATTATTGCGTGTTTATTTATTACTTGATTTCGATCTTGTTGTTCATTACTTCAGAAAAATTACAATTTTTTACATTTACTTCATAGACAAGAAGACAGGTCTACTTGTGACTTCTTGAAATTTAGCGTTTATTCTTTTTCCTTGTCTGTTAATTTTCTTTTTTGACACCCAGAGGGATATTTCTTTAGCATGGACATGATTAAATCTAACAATATTTAGCATTTTATGGTATGAATTATCAAAATACTATAATGCAATCTAGAAGATGAGGTAAATGACCTCAAATTTACTTATTTTATGTTAATAATATGTTGCACACTTGCATCAGACTCTAATATATCTGTAAACTTCGAATATTTCCAAACACTTCGATTATCCCAGTTAAATTTCTTTCGCTCTTCTTTCCATATCGCTATTAGAACAGCGTTTCTCAACCTTTTTGCAGCCCAGTTTTCAATCATAATTTTCCTCGCCCCCCCCGCTTACAATAAAATGTATACAACAATAAAGTATATTAAGTATTTTGGATTCTGTTTTTAAATTATTTTTAACTAACTGCCAAAACAAGAGTAAAAGCGAGATAACGTTGGCGAGAAACCCCATCTTGCATTTTGGACAAGCGGGCGGTGAACAGACGAAGCGAATGAAAGAGGGAAATTTTAATATTATATTTGAAATGAAAGCCAAACAGGAAGATAACGTTAAAAGAACATGAAAGTAGAAAAATTCGTTAATGAAAATTAACCTATACGGGGTGAGCTAAATTTAGAAACTGGGAATACATTTTTTCGAATAATAAAAGAAATAAAACAGAAGCATGATGAAACAAAAGAGAAAAAAAAGTAAGTAATGTTTGTGGAAGGGAATCCACACGACCGATGCCGTCTCGAGCATGCGCCGAGCAAATGTTTTCTCATAGAAAGAAGGAAAATGTTCGATAACGCAAGTTTCAAATCCAGCCAGTCTCATTCGAGTCAATCCTTTTATCGCTATCGAATCTATAGTGAATGTGTATGTTATATATGTTTTAGTGTTAATTGCTATTCACCAAATTAAATATTCACGGCAGTTGATTTATACAGACTCATGGATAAATCTTTAAGCGGAAGTAAGCACGCATTAGACGATAGTCAAGCATCAACAAATACACTGACGAGCGTGGTTCCGAAAATAAAATCAAGAAAATATTCTCAAGAATACTTAAATTTTGGGTTTACCAGTGCTGAAGTAAATGAAGAAGAAAGGTCCCTGTGTATCATTTGCTCAAAAATGTTGGCCGCATGAATGAATGATACCTAATAAACGTAAACGACATTTGGAAAAGCTTCATAGTGAGCACGTCAACAAACCCACAGAATTCTTCGAATTAAAATTAAAATCATATAAAAAGCAAAAATCATTTTTAGAGAAACTTTGTTTGTGAATAAAAAGGCTTTAAACGCATCTTACAAAGTTCATATAAAATTGCCAGATGTAAAAAACCTCACACCATTGGTGAAGAGCTTATTTTGCCAGCAGCAATTGAGATTGTAGAAACTATGTTTGGAGATAATTTTTCAAAACAATTGCAGTCCATACCTCTTTCAAATGATACTGTTGCTCGTCGAATTGGCGATATAGCCGAAGATGTACAGTGTCAGCTTATCTCGAAGTTGCGTGACGAATTGTTTTCAGTACAGCTTGACGAAGCAACAGATAGTAATAAAGTAAATAGTAATAAAGTAGATAGTAATTTAATTGCCTATGTTCGAATTTGTGATAATATCTCAGTAGTAGAAGAACTACTTTTCTGCAAACCAATAGAACTAAAAACCACAGCGTTCGCATTATTTGCTATTTTAAATGATTTTATGAACGAGGCAAACATAGAATGGAAAAATTGCTTCGGAATATGCACCGATGGTGATCGTTCAATGTCCGGGAGATTCCAAGGTATACAAGAACTTGTTAAACAAAAATCGCCTCAGTGCACACATTGCATGATCCACAGAGAAGCTTTGGCTTCGAAAGAAATGAGTTCTGGTCTGAATATTGTGTGAACTAACGGTTGTAACCTTGGATATAAATATATGTAAAATATATAAAATGAGACCCCTGAAATCGAGAATATTTTCCGCACTTTGTAAAGACATGGGTTCAGTACATTCAGCGTTACTATTTTATTGCGAGGCAAGATGGTTGTCACGTGAGAAATTTTTGCAACGTGTTTATGAATTAAGAAAAGGAATGGCCATTTTCCTAGAAGAAGAAAACAGACCGGAGGCCGAGAATTTTCACGATAGTTTATTTTAGCTACTTTGTCGACATATTCGAGAAATTAAATAATTTGAATTTTCCACTCCAAGAAGCAAATGCGCATATGTTTGATACGAGTGATAAAGTTAATACTTTTTGTAGAAAAATGGAATTGTGGAGAAGAAATTTAAAACAAAGAAATCTAACAATGTTTGCAAATGTGGATGATTGTACTAAAACTTACAAGGCTGAAGAAGAACATATAAAAGTAGTTTTTCTAACCACTGAAAATCATTTAGCCAAGCTGGGAAAGAATTTTAAAAAATGTTTTTTTCTGACGACAAACTGATAGCAAGTTATGAGTAGGTTAGGGATCCATTTCATAAGACTCCCAAAGGACTCTCAATTGATGAGGAAGAAAAATTCATAGACTTCACGTCAAGTGGCGAAACTAAAAGACAATTTAGTAATAAATCTCTATTTGATTTTTGGTCAGGAATAGAGGATGATTTTTCTGCGCTAAAAACAAGGGCATTTCGTATTCGATTACCATTTTCAACATGCTACCTTTGTGAAACTGGATTTTCTGCTGTGGCTTCTTTGAAGACAAAATATAGATCTCGGTAGAACTGAGAGTGGCTATTTCTAATATTAAGCCTTTCTTCGAAAAACTTCACTCTGCAAAGACAGGCCCAGTAAGTCACTAACACTTATTAAATTTGTTTTTAATTTAGTGTGTTTTGATTAAGAAAGTTTTAATTTATTAAGTTGTTTCACTTTAATAAGTTATTAGTATGTCGAAATGTTTTTTGTTTTCTATATGTATGTGTGTTTTCCTTTCAGTCAGATAATTAATTTTTTAAAATAATATTTTATCTTAGATATTCTCGCTCCTCCCTCTAGTGTGCTCGCCCCCCCCCTAATGGGGCGCGCCCCACAGGTTGAGAATCGCTGACTCTGAACATTATTTTAGTTCTTCATTATGTTGGGGCTTTCTCAATCTATGTATTGTATCTGCTGTACAACCCACATGGCCGGCCCTGAACGCATGGGTATCTAAACCATATTCATAAAGCATAATAATGAATGTTAGATATTTTTCATTTTTTGTACTGGTTGTGGCTTAATTTCTTTAAAGTTTTCAGCGTCTCTAACTTTTATAATTTTTGATCTGAGTTGTCTATTTCTTACAAATTTATTTGGAACATTTCAGTACACTTATAAAAGTATGAAACCCCATACAATGAATGCGTATGCAATTAAATTATTTAATGTTTCTTATTTTAATATTATAATAATAAGGGAATTTTCTAATCTAGAACAGCTACTTTTTAAGATTCATTTAAAAATAAAAATGAAGTAATGAAATTGCAAGAAGGAATTTGCTTATCATTTCTACATACAATTCTCCATTTTAATTCAAAACTTCAATTTTATTTACCAAGTGTTTGTCATAATGAATCAGGAGCCAGTAAATAAATTCCTCAGACATCTCTGCCGCTGCAATGGTAATCCCTTTTTCATAGATTTTTTACTTCGTCAGGATTAAAATACTTGCCACTCAGGAAAGTCTTCAGATTGGGGCAGAGTTGGTAATCGTATGGTGAGTTTTGGATGTATGGCAGATGATCATATATTTTAGAGAAAAGATGTGTTGAATTTGAACGAATACAAGGAATCGTGAATTGTCTTAACAGCATGACCTAACAGCATTTCGTGAATTTTTTCCGAAGTCGAAATAATTCTTTTTTTTTCGGGAGGGGGGGGGTAAAAAGTCCAATATCAAAACATTTTGCCTATTCAATATTCAAAAAAAAGTTGCAATGAATTTGCGGTTTATAAGTATTTGTTTTGCTTTTACTTTGATCAGCGCTGATATGTTCTATTATTCTATAGATTGACTCAAGAGATAATTTGTTCTCATTTCATGGAACAACCGAAACCTACAAGTTTACATTTTTCTCGTTCTTAATGCACTTCTTATTCGTTATTACTAAATATTAAACTCTTACCATTCTTTTTTATTTTAAGTTTTCAATGAGTAGTTTAGGAACTCATCGACAACACTGCTGCTTGTACTGTAAGTCCCTCATACGCAAAACTGATCTTGAAATTTATAGGAATGAGGTCTACAACTTGGATATTGCGAATCTGTTATTTGTGTCTCTTCGGATATCAGTTGCCACCAAATCGTTCTTGATTATTGATGGCAAAACAGAAAACGATTTAGGGCAATTCCTATTTCCTCTTTTTCTCCCACTTTTCTGTCCCTCATTGAATCATCACTGTAATTTCTACGCATGATGAAAATCTATATCTTTTATGTTTCTTGCTATTAAGAACCATAAGATTGACTGTATTTCACAGTTCGCAAACGGCTCAACTATATTATACATTTTAACATAACACTATGGAGCACATAGATTGACACCGTCAATGCGCATGCTCAAAGAATGCCAGAAGATGCACGAGGAATCATTCTTAAGTACATGCAAAATTTTAAATGCTATTAATGAACAAACTTTATTTAAAAGTAACCCTAAAAGTTTTCAATTCATCACTAAATAACATTTCGCGTTTTGAATCCCTTAAATAAAATTGAGCGGTTCATTCATAAGCCTGTTCTGAAAATATCAAAGTATTATATTATATGCGAAACACCCAATTGTACTGAATAACTGTTGGGAGTTCATTAAGCTCTCAATTTTCTTGATTAGTAAAACAATGATGAGAGGTCCAAATATCTCTACTCTTATAATAGAATGTAGCCCTCCTGGAGAGGTTGGGCTGTTGCCAACTGATATCGGACATCGCCAGGTCTTCACTCCAGTTTCCACCTATATTGTCACGGCCATGATCCTTCAGATCACACCGGATGCGTAAGAATCGGTATAATTCAATTTTGATTGTGATGATCGTTTTGTGGATCATCCGTGGTTATTAATCTCTAAACCAAATAAAATTATTCATCGCAAATAAAATTTTCCATCACAATTAAAAAAAACTATTATTTAAGAGAAAAGAAAACAAATGATTTATTTTTAAATGCAAAAGATGTAAATATAGAAATATGTGTTATTAAGTCATAATTTTAAGTGTGACACTTTATGGAAAAAAAAAAAATTGAAAAGCATTTTCATGTTGAGTTGCGTCTTTTTTTAGGTCATTTTGTTGATTTTCCTCGAAACTTTCTTATCTGCAGTTGCCTTGCCTCCAATTGCAAACATAATCAGGAGTTAATTGTAAATAAAAATTCATTTAAAAAATTCGGTCTTTTCAAAGATGAAACGAATCAAGCTGAAAATATTTGTATTACTATGAGAAACAATTTTATGATGTCAATTTTTAACAAAAGTGTAACAAATTAATGTTTACTAATATTTTTTTCCGCTTATCAACAACTTATAAAAAGCACGCAAAGTCATATCTTTTTTCTGAATGCCTTTGTTCTATGAAATTACTTATAATTGCTTCCTTTTAGGTGAAATAATTTTCTTGAAAGAGACTTAATACTTAATGCTATCCTAAGCTTTCTGTTCATTTCAGTTAAAAAAGTGTTCGAATGTTTAGTATGCGTTTTTCTTATCGGTTTTTGGAGATTAGTTTGATCGTTTTCTGCTCTGAGCTAACGGAGAAAATCTTTGTTCTGTTCTTGAGATTAATTTATTAGTTCAGCTTTTAATAAATTAAGCTTATTTTCAACTTTAATTTATATGAAATTCTTTTAATGATTATTTAGTTTAATGAAACACCATAATCATAAATATTTAGTTAACAAAAATGAGTTTATTTAAAATATTTATATGGTTGAAAGATTTACTTTTTTTAATGGTAATTTAAATTATCCGATCCCTGTCCAATGTTTAAGAAATGAAGAATGCGAGACAACGCTGAAATATTCAAAACACAAAACAGCAGTTAGATGTGGTCTAGGTTATTTTTCTAGTTGGTCTATGACGAGTTTCTCTAATTTGGAAAGTAAAATTAAAACTTTGTTCAAACCTGAATGATACGCTGATATTGAACAGCAAGAAAAGTCAATATAGGACAATTTAAGGGTATATAAAAGGAGTGATGAAATTGAATTTATAACATCATGAAGTTGAATTTCTATGAAATAAATGAAATACTTAAGTTAATTTATAAGTTAAATTTAATCCGAGAGAGAGAGAGATGACAATGAATACAAAAATAGTTGTTCGTTACTACAACTATTTTTGTATTCATTGTCATCTCTCTCTCATAATGCTTACTTTATTCACATTATAGCTTTCATCATGGCTTGTATTACTTCATCGATGTATTGATTATCTATTTCTCAATGTAGAGAAAACCTTCCTTGACTAAATATACAGCCTCTGGAGTGGATTTCTTCTCCAATCAATCATTTAGGATTCTATTATCAGTCAATGTATAGCAATAATTCTTTTTTACCTTAATTTCTCTATCATACAAGTGCCGTGTTTACTTACGCTGTTTTGAAATATCCAAAGATTATTTCTCACGGAATTCGATAAACAGAAATTACGTTCTATGTACATCGTACATCGGATATGATAAAAGAAGTCCAAATATTCGCAAACTTATTCACAAAGATAAAAACCGAACGATTGACATATAAGATCTATGCAATGATCGAAATTCCAGAAGCCAATATACCATCGCATAAGCAAAGAGAAATTCAGACATAGCATCTATACCGCCCTTATGATCAATGTTTAAAAAAATACCTTCGCTTCAAAATTCACGGCAGGAATCTGAAAACAAAATATGCATAAAGCCACAATAACTACTGTCGCAGGAGATTTGAAAAAATCTTTAGGTCAAACATCAGCTGCTGCTTTGCAGAAAATAGGAACTATAAAAAAGAAAGGGGGAAAGGGAGAAAAAAAGATGGAGCAGAGGAAAGAAAGTCCGATTTCTGAGTCACTGATATCGAATGACCTTTTTTCCAAATCATTTTCGTCGATAGGTGAGAAATGAAAACAGAGCCAGCAGAGGTGCCCCACCATGTGATCCACGATGTGTCCATTGCAGATGATAGATAGAAATGATTTGTTGTGATAGAAAGAGTCAATTTCTCTCTTGTAATGGTCTGGGCACAATCTTTTGTATGGCCCCCGAATGTGAAGGAATAAATATGGCTTTGATCGACTCTTGTTGGAGTTTTTCGAGGAAAAGAAGAGGGAGTGAGATTGATTTTTAACAGGGTTTTCGCTTACATTGACGTGTATGACTCTTGCATCAAATTACAGAATTTTTTGTATTGAAATCGATCTTGCTGTCAAATTAGCGATTAGCTTAAAAGACAACTGTCGTTTGGTCGTTTAATATCTCCAACATCTTTCATCTCTTATACGAAGTCAAGCAACAATAAAAGTCTCGAATAGGATTTGACATATAACTGAGAAATTAAACAAAATTTCCTTAACTTATAAATTAGCTTGAAGAAAAATATAAATATTAATTTCAAGACATTTATCGTTTGTTCATAATTTTTGAATGACTTCCTTCTGACATTTCTTTCAACTGATTATACACTTGATTATAGATGCATGCATTTCTCTTTTTTAAAAGAAATTATTTCTTTTTATAATAAATTTTATTTATTCTTTATTACTTCAGTTGAATTTCTTTCTGATTTGAGAAATATTTTCGAGATTTACTATCAGGAATTTGGAGCGCAAGTAGCCCGTTTTTGAAAATATTGCTAAAAAGATAAAGGACAACTTCCATCAGTTCAAACATCTTACAAGTTCAAACAACTTATTGACATATAAATAGCAATTCCTTGATAGTTTTAATAAAGTGTTAAAATATTACGATAAACAAAATTGATACCAAAAATTTATTGTCATTCATTACTCCAAAAAGAAAGAAAAACAGAGCGTTTTCCTTTCTGAAACATGCTTTTGCAATCGAACGAGTGAGAATGGTCTTCCTTTCTCTTGTACTCCCCCTCATGAAATTTGAGGACTCGAAACTACCAGTTGCATCTACGTAAATAATCAGAATCTTCGTTTCAATCTAAGTAAAATCGGAAGGCCGACAAAGTGAGCTAAAGTGTCCCCCTCTTTCCCAGTTTGGCATATAATGTCAGATTGTGGTAAGTTCCGTCCTCAGTATGCATTTTGCGCAATTTCTCTTCGGTCATTTGGATTCAATGTCTGATATGGGCTTGCAATATTAATTTCAAGATTTTTAATCAAATTTAATCTGTTTAGATTGTTTTAGAGTTTTAATACTTTCAGATATACGCCGATACATCTATAGACAGTTGGCCATTGTATTGATTGTTTGCTCCAAATGATGACAAATCTAATATTCGAATGACAAAATTATGTGTCAAAATTCATCCATCTTTATATTATTTTTAGATTTTTAAATTAATTGACTTCACATCCGCACTAACACACAAGTGTTTCGTGGACATATTTCATTCAATATTGAGAGGAAAGCTATAAAATCTGTTGTAAATCTACATTTTCTTCTATTAAGCTTAAAGCGTTTTTTTTTATTATGATCTTCAAGCAGATAGACATGAAAAATATATTTTTCAAGCTGAGATAGGTTTAAAACAGGGAGATCCAGGTTGAATTTTCTAATGATTACAACATTTTTTTCCTTCTTATACTATCTATCTGAGGAAATAAAAAAGGAAAGCTTTTATCGAGAAAACGAAATCTACAATTGGACGTATTTTTAGCATCAGCAATTGCATGATATAGCATGATTTAGCATCGAATTTGCACATTTAATACCCTAGGATCAAATAAGCTTAAGTAACATGAAATAATTGCATACCACTTGCCCTTTTTAACTCTATACGTATTTTTTTCATCTGCTGCTGCATATTAAGTGTACATTGCATCGAATAAAGAAACTTATTTCCTTTATAAAAATAAGCCCATTGGCAAATAAGGCTATTTACTAATATACAATATATTCAAGAGGGAGGGACGTTACAATAATTTCGCTCTATATTTTGGAGATAGATCTTTTTGTATACGCAAAATAAAAATGGGTATCATGAAAAATTTTGCAAATTTCTTTCAGATATTATAATTTTTTTTAAAGTGAAATTTTAATGCATTTGAGGTAGAATTTTTTCTTTTCACCAATCAATATCTAAAATCTAAATCATTTGTGAATATTATTTGTAACGCAACAAAATCTTTCAATACAGAAACAGAAAAGTCCACTGCTTTTGAATTTTATGAGGAAATCTGAAAATCAAATTCTCTTCCAGACCATTTCAATGCCTACTTACATCCCAACGAAAACGCAACAGCTGTCGCCACATGCTTCTTTTTTTCTGAAAAATCTCTAGGTCAAACGTCTTTTTCTGCTTTCCAATTCAGGAAGGAGATAACAAATTTCAGAAAAGTATGTCCCTGCTCTCGATAAACGATGTCTTTCTATTTTTTTTTTTTAACTTTGAGATGGATTCGTTATCAACTGATATAGCCAAGGAAACCTTCATCGTAATAAAGAAGGTGTCTTCACAACCCATGACTGATTTGTGGAGGCAGATTTTTCTCTCTTTATGATTCTCTACTCTGAATGTGAGGGAGTAAAGTAAGGAGTATGGATCATGCTAGGGATGCAGCAAGGATATGCCTTACACATTAAGTAAGATCAGCTATAGCTGCATTGAGCACATATTTATTTACATTCTACATGTCTATTATTAGTTGCAAACGCCATATTTGGTGTCATTATATTTAGGGATCAGTGCATGATATCTCACTATTGAATCTCCTCTGGGTCTGATCAAAATTTCTTTCGGTATCTATTTGAGGAATTTTTGTAACAGTCTCAGCATTTCCTTGCACACACCTGTTGCTACACCAACTTCATCTAGTCTTTTCAGTGTCCACCTTTAAATTTGAACTATATCTAGAACAGTCTCAGTAAGTTTTCTTATTTTCTTTCTGAAAGCATATCTTTCCCACCTAAGAGAACTATACCTACATTGAACAAAATACAAAACAAATACTACATCAAACAGTTCTTCTGGATTACTTCCAACATGGACTCTCAATTGATACGTTATTTCGCAAATCCGTAACTTTCTCCTGAGTCATTTTCCACGTCCTGCTCATCTCAAAATAAGTTAAACCTGAAAGGTTTTCGAAGTTTAATTTCAAAACCAAGGCCTTATTAAAGCTTAACTGTTCTAAGCCTTTCGATGTAGGCCTGCATTTTTAATTGTTTGTACTTTATTGAAGTGAATGTTTAACATTTTCCTTTTCATAGTTAAAAAAAACCGTCTTTCAGAATACAGTGATTCATATCGCAAAACAGCACTTCGTTAGCATAGCATACAAAAAACACGATTTAGATCAAGTTTTCCGTTGCATTGTCTTCGTTATATGGAACAATCGCCAGCTTCCTTTTGCAAAGTTTCGATGACAGTTAACGATCTAAAAATATTGAATGGTTATCAATGGTATATATTTTTTAGAATGTTTTGTGATCTTCTTAGCTTATTTTCTTTTTTAATATTTGGACCTGAAAGCTATTTAATTACGATTATAAACACGTATTGAAATTTCTTTAAAATTTTCACATGAACTGAGATATTGAAATTTCTTAAAATTCACATACCCATACTCTCAGGGATGAAAATTTTTTTTCAGGCACCAATGGAAAGAATTTCCTCTGAGATTGTTGTAACTGAATTTAAGGGATGTGACAGAAGTTAATAAACAATTCTTAACATTTTCTAATTAATGGTTAATGTTTACAATAATCAATTTCGAAACCATTCCTTATAAACTGAAAAAGGGTCTGAAGTTATCAAATGCATGGCAGAAGAGTGCTCATAAGTATTGGGGTAAAGTTTTCTGCTAATTTATATTTTATTTGAGAATCATTATAAGTTTAAAAATTGTAGATTAAAAAGAAAACTATTTTTTTGAAAGTAGCTCTATTTTAAGGAATCTTTTAAAATTAGTGACATGAGCATTCGTTATTTTCGCTATTTGCACTTCTAATAAAAAAAATAAATACATATTTCACTCCTAATAATGGTTGTTATCTATCGGTCACCTCTGAGCCGGTTCACTTCTGCGAATTCGTTATATATATTTGTCTTTCGGTCGTTCTCTAAACGACTGAGAATTATTTTGACTTATGTCATATCGAAAAAAATGAAAAAGAAGGAATTCCTGCAACAGTTTTTCTGCTCAAATTTTGCATGAATTTTCCCCTTTACATTTAAAAAAAAATAAATCCTAATAACTTTTAAGGTCTATTTGCTATTTCGAAACCCGATAGTTTTTTAAAACGAATTTTCTTCTAAATTCTCTGAACACGTGATTAAAAACTTAATTTTTTTTTATTTTAGAAAAAAGTCAGATATTAAACACCGCCAAGTCAAATTTAAGGAAAAAGCCGATGTTAAAAAGCGCCATGTCTGATGAAGCAGAAGTTTTTTTACGCTTTCCATTCTTCCAAACTGTTTTTATTTTCTAAACAGAATTAATACTTGTGCCGCAAGAAATTCTGCCACTTGCTAGCGACTGGATTTCTTACGGTACAAATATTCTCTTTTTCAGGGAAATGCTTCTGAAACCCAGAAAGAAAAGACCTAAGTCGCGATTAATAATGTCTATCTAATGACCGTAAACATTAATTGATTGAACAGTACCCAGATACGAAGAGAAAAAAAGGATAAATATTAATTTTTTAACCTCGTTTTCTTCCTCACGTTTTAGCAAATGGAGTTCCAACTGGTAGATTGGATGCGTTTTGCAATATACCTATTCTCAGTAAAGCACCGAAAATAAAATAATTTTTTGATTTAGCGTAAGGTGACGAAAAAAGTCAGAAACGCTTAGGTGAACGGTTGTAGAATAAAAATGTAAGAGTAAAGAAATCAATAATATTGAAAATATTTTTGCGATGCTATTTAATTAAGTTAAGGTAATTACTTTAAGTTTAGCCACTCCATACATTTAACATGTTTAACTAACGTTATCAAATTTGTAGAATCTCTTAAAGAAATATTATTTATTTTGTTACCTTTTTTCGGATACTGCTTCCGTAAAATTTATTATATATATAATGTATAGCTAAATGTGTAGCTATATTTATTATTTTAAATAAAATAATGAGTTATAGTACATTTTTCAGTTAATATATGTTAAATTAACTCAAGCTTTAGATAAAATTATAGCTTAGAAATTAAATTAAGTTTATTGAGTATGATTTCTTTTTACTTTAAGATGAAATTGAGACGCATTTTTTTGCATAATAGATTCTGACATTTTCACCACGAAACACCAAAATTGCTGAATCAAAAATTAGCAATATCAAACGGTTAACAAAAGCCCGTGGTGAAACTGAGAGGTAGCACAAGGCTGTTTTCATTTTGGATCTGGTCATGTGGATAATGGGATTTTTTTAAAAAAAATAATGTATAAGAAAGTCCATTGGTGATGATTTCAATGTCTTTGTCTTTTCACTTCATGTTTACAGAAACAGTTATGAGTTGTGTTAAAAAATACGTTATTTGTCTATTAAAAAAAAATCTTTATTTTAATTCATTTTTTTTTCAAAAATTCGTAACAATAATTTAACATTATTTCTAAATGGTTTAATAATTCTCATTAACGGTAAAAAATTGGGTAATATATGTTGTGTATAGAGGAAATTTTAGCGAGAAATAGTGAAAATTTTACTGTAAAATAGGAAAAAATTGTGAAAATTTTAGTGAAAAATAGGGGAAATTAGATGAAAAAATAGGAGAAATGCTGGGGAAAATGAGGAGAAATGTTCAGAAACATAGCGGAAATTTTCGAGAGAAGTAGTGAAAATTTCAGTGTAAAACTGGAAAAAATTCTGAAAATTTTAGGAAAAATAGTGGGAATTATAGGGAAAAATAGGAGAAATGCTGGGGAAAATGGGTTTTATCGCATTGATTGCGATATTGTTTTTAGACTTTTGCATATTCATATTGTATCGTGATATTATTTTTGTAAGTGTAACGGGAATAACTCCAGAAATTGTGTTACCATATTTTTAGATTGCAAAATTATATGAATACGAATTTGCTATGAAAATATGGTGAAGTTGCTCAAATCTATCAGAATATAGTACAAATAATTAGATGGCACCATAGTTATGACTCATGCCGTATGAAATCAAAATTTAAATTCCTAGAAAATGAGGTACTTTGATTAGAAAAATCTTAGAAAATGAAGGGCCGTAACGATGTCCATGCTCCTGCCTCCAGCAACTAGTTTCCTTTGCTTGTCATCAAAAGTTATCTTCCATTATATTATGACCAACTTTTATTCCACTCAGATCAAATGTGTGGATTTAAAAAAGTTCAATGTGCAGAATATTAAATGAGATGGACATAAAGCTGAAAATTGTACCATTCTCAAAACATCCATTACTTACTAAGCAGAGGTTTGGGAGAAATTTGAGACCCATGCTTATTTATACTAATCTCATTTGGCCTTCGGAGCAGCCGCTGACTGACAAAGGGGAAAAAAACTGTATCAATATTTAGATAAAAAAAAAAAAATATCCGAGTACGAATGATCGAAACTAGAAAAACGATGATTATTTTCTAATTGATTGATTGATGATAACTTACAAAGAGAGGTTATGGTTGAATGATATATCTCTTATTTTTATTTATAGTGAATATTTAGAATGATTAGATGGATATATTCACTGCAAAGTTCCATTCCTATATGAAGTGCTTACCAAAATCAATCACGGTCCAAGAACCTCTGAAACATAATTCATTTTACACATTGTAACTATAATGCGTCATGATTTGGATTTTGCTTTGAATTTACTTCATAAATTACTGCACAAGTCCTTTTTAAATTGTAGCTTAAATACTCATCTTCTGAAGCAACAGTCAATGTCATTTTGTAAATTAATATAAATGTTATAAAAATAATTTTCAAAAACGCACTTTTGATAATTTAGTAGGGAAAGGATATTTTTATTATGATTATTTTTTCCTTTTTAGTTTTCTTGTCATAATTTATTATTATAAATATTTTAAAATCAGGAATTAAATTTTTCCACGAATTTTCTGTCAAGTAAAGCTGTTATAAATGAATTAAAATAGTCGATTAAAAGATATTTGAGTTCGAAAAATTTTAACGTATAAATATCTAAAATTTCAAATTTAGCATATCCGGATGTGAATACAAAAGGGATTGCAAATTTTTGACTTCACAAATATGAAGTTGAGTAAAGGAGTAAAATAACAATAGAAATGATTTCAAAAATTCTTCGTTAACTCAAATTTCTAATAATTTTCATCATTTTTTTTAATTGCACGATACTAATAAATTTCTTGTTTTCACACATATGTTCTTATCCTTTTTCTAATTATAAAAATATTTTGACTTTTTTATTTAATGAATCATTTACACAATTAGCATCTCTTAGTTGAATTATGAACATATACATCAGCAGAAATTATGAAATATTTAATGAGTCCTTCAAATAATTTTGGCTAATCAATATGCATTTCCGCGTTCGCCTAATTAAGCGCATTTTCAAATGTTGCGAAGACGCTTGTCTTCTCTTTCTTTTTAAAGATGTGACTGCTTTAAATGTAATAAGTAAGACAGACCTTGGGAAATGTAATTGGAATAAGTAAGACACACCTTGCGTAAAAATTTCGTGAATTATTCAATTTGTTGCATAAGATAAAATGATAGAGTGTCATTCAAAACGAAATGACTCTTGTACTGCACAATCATTTTCAACAGCATATTTTATTCATATTTATATTAGTTAGTTCTCAGCCTTTTTGAAAATATTTTTGTGCAAAAATTGATTGATTAGATAAAAAAAGGAAATTTTTAAATTTTTACTATGATTACTACATAAATTCATTTATTAAATCGAATTTAATTAAACCAATAAACATTTAAAGAATTAATTTGAATTAAAACTTTGAAATAAAAATTTATTTGTAAAAATATTTCAGCAACCTTTTTAACATATTATATAAATTGATAATAAGAAAAAGTGCGGTGTGGAATTAATTTAAAAGCACTTAACAGTATTTTGTGACTCTTATATAGTCAAAAATATCCCAGCACTTTTGCATTTAAACATTTTTAGGAATTTATTTAGAAAGGCTGAACGAACGACCTTTGAATTCCCATCTCATAAGGAATATAACTTAACTCACAATTTTTTAAAGTGAAAAATTAGTCACGAGGGTATTTAACAACTGATGAATAAGAACTAATGAACAGAAACTGATGAATAAGAAAATTATCCCATTTCACAGAAAACAGAAAAGGATTTGCAATTTTTTAATTATAGTTTTGTTTGCTATGAGCAACAGCAGCATTCAATTTCGTAAGAAAAACATGTAATTTATTATAATATCACGTGAGGTATATAGTATTTTTTATCACACTTTTTTTTCACATATCTTTTGTGTAAACCATACATGCTTTTCATATAAATCATACCAAACCTCAAGAATGTATGTCAATTTACCAGCGTACCGTAACATTAATATTTGAACTATACATTTTGAATATTCGAAGAAGTACGAATATTTGTAATAAATAATTTTTAAATGCGTGTGTGCGTAACACTGCATATTTTTCCTGATATAATTTCCAAACCACATATAAAAAGCAAATTTTATTAAAAAACCCCAGTTGAATATCATTTTAAGATTAAAAATTATCGATATTCCAAAGAGCTCTCATTTTCAAGTACTTTTTGAGAAAAACTAAAAAATGAATTATTTTTCGCAAATGCACAATTTTTTAAATTGAATTATCGAATAGTTACCTTCATTTATATAAGGGTTGAAAAGATGCTAAATACTACTTCATTTTTATAAATTAAGTTTATAATTTAAATGGCTGTAAATTAGATATCACAAAAAAACAGTATTTATTACGTTATTCACATTATTAACTTAAATGTTAGAACTATAACAATATGTAACTTGATATATAACTAAAAAAAATCTGTTCATGTTTATATTTTGTTTTCCCTGTACATGTGTGAATTATTATTATGAAGTGGGGTTATGTTATGCTGAAATAATTACTCCATAAGCACGGTTATCTTTTAGATTTTATATTATTTCTGCAATCTGTCATTGATGTGAAACATTGCAATCCAATTTGAATTAGTTTCAGTTCCGGTCACAGCTGCTCTATAGGTTTGAGATCCGTATTTTTTTAAGTAGCCGAATTTATTTTCTGAACAACAGTTTTATATAAAAATGATGGAACGCAATTCTTACAAAAGACATAAAAAAAAACTAGTAAATCGTCTTCGCAGAGTAGTAGCTGTCATTGTTTCTCTTTTCCAAAAAAGTAATAGTTAATTATGATTCCTAATTTGTTTCAATTTATGATATGTATTTAATTTATATGCAAGAGTGAGTCTAAATCAGAGACATTTTGCTTATTCCTAAACTTCATACAGTTCAAAATAGCTGAATGAAGATTCAGTTAAAAAAAAAATGTATTTATGAAAAGCCCCTCATCGTTTCGTTTCATTTAGAGAACAGGCGACATAGCTTGTTGGAATGTGAATATATATTTGAATCTTATTGGTGATTAGCTAGAATGTTTATGCAACTCGCTCTATGTATTTGGTTCTTAAATTATCCAAGAAATAATAATCAACATTTCTTACACTTAAACATAATTTAATACAATGACTGATATTTCCATGATGACTCAAATTAATATAAAGCTTTGATGATACATAGTCACGTTTTCTGTTTGTATAATTTGATAGAAAATTGCATATTCATAAAAGAACACATGAAAAAGATTTGTTATTTTTTTTCAGAAATCTTTCAAACTTCCTCGAATATAAGTGCTTTTTTTAATGAAAATATATGTAGCACACAGGTAGTATGCCTATGCAAGCAAATACACTTAGGAAACAAAGCCATTTATGAATGTTATCAGTTTATCTATAGAGATCCGTTGATTCGAAATTATTGTGCAGATATTTGATAAAAATCTACAAATTTGGGGTAAAGATTGCATACTAAATTTCATTTCTACTGCTAAACATGTTTTTAAATTGTCTTTGTCACTGACAAATAAATGATTGCACGGGTAGACAAACAGACATTTTCCGGAAATGTATTTTTCGAACTTAGGTTTGTCTAAAAGTGGAGAACCTTCAAACTCTCGAGTTTACTGATTACAATACTTTCTGTATACTTCCTATTCGAGAAAGTGGTTTAGATGGCAATACAAGTTGTGTGCATTTGGATTTTGTATACTTGTTTCATAAACAATTTTATTTGCACGAAATGTTTTTGTATTGTATAAACAATTGAAGAGGCGGAAAGTTAAAGAACTGTTGGAGACATTTATAGCCATTTGAAAGACAAAAAATAAATCGGAAACAAAGTGTCAACTCACTTTTGGATGACAAAAGATACAATATATCTTTGGATTAATAAAACAATTAATGTAAGGTCTATGAATTCAATTTGACATGTTTCTATGCGTTTCAGAAGAAATGTATGGAAAGAAATGTATTTCGAAAGAAAAATATACATTTCGGAAAAAATGTATGTTATCTATTTATTTATGAATTAATCTCTTTATTTATTTATTTTTTGGAAATCGGGACAATGGAATCGCATGGAGGGAATATTGTATACTCTTTACAATGACGTGTATAAAAGGAATTAAAATTTTGTAGGCAAATAAAACTTTAATCAAATACCTATTACAAGAAAAATGCAAAGAAGATGCACAAAAATTTGCACTACTAGAAGTTAGATGGAATTTAATATTGCCACTAATATTTATAATGCACTGTATTAAACTACTGTTCATCTTTGAGTGGCGGAAGTTTAATCGACTTAAGTAATAATTAATTATTATTGACGAATAAAAATGTTTTATATTTCATAGACAATGAATTACTTGCTTATCGATACAGAAAATGTATTTGGTTTGTTTATGATACAGTCTAGCACAGTTTTTCCCTTCTTTAAAAAAAGGTTAGTTGTTCGGAAGCACATTTAAATGACTCTTTATCTTTTATCTTTCGGATTTGATGTAATCATTTGCAAAAAAGTACCGAGTATTATTCCTCCCCTCATTTTCAACGCAGAGTTTTATTTTATTTAAAATTTTATTATATATTTCTTTTCAAAAATTACACGAAACCTATTCAAAAACTGAATTTTTGTAGCATCACGTTTATGCTAAACATTCCAGAATAAGATATCTTTTCTTCTTGTTATGCGTCCCGCTTGACTGGCTAAGCAAAGAATTTTCTCCTGTATTTCATTATAGTTAGTGCGTTTTTTGTTAAGAGAAATTCATTTTTAACAACCTCATAAACAAAAGAGAATTTATATAAAAAAGTTAATAATAGATTCCAGTGTTTACTGTTTTTCACTAAAAACAATAGCTCAAAAAATAAAAAGTGGTTATATGATATGCAAGCATAAATTTAAATGAGAAGAAAATCTATTTACATATGAATTTTTGCTAATCGAAATGAGATATTCACTTTGCATCTTCCAGTGAGAGTTTATAGGCACCGTTCATCCCTTTTTTGCCCCGTAAAAGTAGGTTATGTCGGGGAAGTTGTAAAACAAATACGAATATAAAATAAACCTCTGTGTTTTACAGTTATCCTTTCTTCTCTTATTTATAAGATTTATTTTCCTACTATAAAATTAATTTGCGATGTCAATTCACAATGTATTAAGGGAGTAACTGAAACTTTTTGAATGTAGCTATTAATATTTATGTTCTATAGGCTTCACCGTTGAAATGATCAGAAAATCCCGAATTATCTATAAATATATATCTACAGGTGGTTATCAAAATAATGGAAACACCTGTGAATAAAAGTGACATTTTTGAATGCGCTTCGTAAGCATTAAAATATAATAGTAGCCACCAGTTTCTTTTATAAATGATAATATATATATTCTGGTGCATATCCAAGCATGGCACTTGTGCCAGAAACCACCACCACTACCACCACCACCACCACCACCACCACCACCAACAACAACAACAACAACAACAACAACAACAACAACATCATCATCATATATTCTGGTAGTATGTGTTAGCTTTATTAAAGTTTCGTAATTCTTGGATTTTTAAAGTGGCCAAATTGTAGGAGTCCGTCTAGCTGAAGCAAGTGTGACCGAAGCATCCCAACTTTCGGACGTTTTTAGAGGTACGGTGTCTGAAGTCATGACAGTACACACACAGCGTGGCAAGACAAGCTCGGCAAAGCAAAATAGTGGGCGGAAAGAGAAGCTGAGTGAAAGACACCGACGGGTATTGAAGTGGAATGTAATATCGAAAAAACGAACAACTGCAGTAAAAATGACCATAGTGCTCAATACCCATCTGCATCAGTGATTACAATTAGAAGGCACCTTCATAAGCAGAACATTTATGGGCAGAGCAGCAATTCCCAAGCCACTTGTCACAGATGTTATTGGTAAAGTCGTCAACAGTGGTGTCATACTCACAAAACCTGGTCGATTGATAAGTAGAAGAAAGAAATATGGTCTAACGAATTTTTTTTTCACACTTTTCCCTACAACAGGACGGTAGCACGTTTGGAGGACACCTGCACAAGCGTATGATCGTGATTGTCTCCCTCCAACTGTCAAGCATGGAAGTAGATCTGTCATGATATGGGAAGCCATGTCGGGGTTTTCTGCTGACCAATCGTAACCCTGAAAGAAAGGATCACTAGGGAGAAGTATAGAAAAATTTTAGCTGACCAGGTCCATCCTATGATGCAAACTTGGTTTCCTGCAAGAGTTGGAATTTTCTAGGATGATAATGCATCTTTATAAATGCAGCGAGACTTGTCCGAGCATGGTTTGATGAAGATGAGGATGAAGTTAAACATCTGCTTTGGCCCGCACAGTCACCTGACCTCAGTATAATTGAACCGTTATGGTCTATTTTAGAGCTTTCAATACGGAATTGATATCCTCCACTGACATCTCTCCAGAATTTTCATAATATTTCTAGGAATAATGGCACAATATTCTTCTAACCACTATTCACCACTTGTATGAATCGATTCCTAAGCGAACCCAAGCTGTATTATTTGCCAAAGGCGGTCCTACACCATACTAATAAAGGATTTTTTTTATAAATCTAAGGTGTTTCCATTATTTTGATAACCATCTGTAATTTTATATATTATATGTAGTAGCTTAGAAATAAAATGCACAGTTCTGCAAAACTTATTTTACTAGCTATATTTAATATTTTAAAATTAAAATCGCGCTTTTATAAATTATGATTTCTGGCCTTTATTTTGTAACTTAATAATAATATATATCTCATCTTTCTTTTTCAAGCCACTTATTATGAAATATAAAATCACTACCACTATAATTTTTTTAAAAAGTTTTTCCACTTTAGTTTATGCGGCACACGAACTTTTAATTTTTATCACGTCTTTCAAAATCCAATTAGTGTTAATTTCCTCATCTGAGATAAGATTTCACTATTGGCAAGCTTAAAGAACTCCATAAACTGTAGAATAAATTCTCTTTCTAGTATTTCCAGTTCCGAAACTATCTTTTTCTGCGTATAGAAGTGACCCAAGTCACTTTGCGCATGATTTTATGAATGGGAATGACTTTGATCTACACATAATGTCAATTCAAAGATTTTAAATTCTTCCATGAAATAAAAGAAATATATCAAGAAAACAATATGCCGAATTTTTGAATTTTAAGGAACAGCAATTCCTTCAAATCCGTCTCAATATATCCAACCAAATTATGGTACATAATTAGTATTAATTGTACGCATCAAACAATTAAGGAATAAAAATTCACCGAAATATTTAAACCCCATTTTGAAATTTCTTTATTTTTTATTAATCACTTAACTTATTTCAAACATATTATTTGCCGATTGTTTTTTGTACATTGAAAACGACATTTCCATTTTGTTATTGAAACTGTTTTGCTGTTAAACTTTTGTCACTGCTCACCGAATTTTTATCTATCTAGCTGTTCAGATTATGAACAAATCGAACAGTGAACATTCGATTCGAGTGACTTCGACTCTCTTAACGCATCAATCCCCTAGAGAAGGGGAAAAAACAAAGCACTTCTGTTCATCATCTTAACTGAACGAACTTAACTTATTCCTCTGTCGAATAGGAGACGAAATCTTCCAATCAAGCGAAGACTAGCATGTATAGATACGTTCTATTAAACTAAGTTTGAATGAAGCTCATTTTAATTAATTATTTTCTACAACTCCCTCGAATAATCTAGCCTTAATTAAACACAGACATATGTATGTGGACATAACAATAACCACATGAAAATTTCTATGCTACATTTCTATAATTATTGAGCTACAAACAAATATTTTTGCGAAATATTTTCCTGGGCAAACAGTAAACAAATGAAAACTAAAACTGGCTAATAAATGATATAAGTGCAAAAGAAATGTAAACGCATTTCAATGCTTTCTAATGTAGCAGACGTGAGATTTGTTTGTTAGTTCCAAGTTGTTCAAAAAAGAGTATGGGAAGATCGTTAATGTAAAAGTTTCTGTCATTCGTATGAGCAGTTTTCGGAGTTTTTCCAACATTTTCGTTTCTAACAAACCATTGTGAATCCCCAAGTGTCAAAAAAATAAATGAAGTATTTTCTTCCAAACACAAACAAAAAACCGTAGGGAAGTTGCAGAACCAATCTTATTGCTGTTCGCTCATAAAGAAAGCTAAGCAACTAAAGTCGCCAGACATACGTATGAAAGGGCAAATTGAAACAAAAAAATCCTCAATATGAATGTAATACTCACCTGTGAATAGTTTTTGAAATGAGATTCTCAATATAAGCTTCCTGTATGATGTGTAATTGCTTTCTATTTTGAATTTATAAATGCTTTTCAAAGTTTAGTTCATCCTAGTCAACATCCTTTTCTATAATGACACGAATGTTGCTTTGGGAAAAGCATCGTGATTTGGAATGGCCTTCAAATAATGAAGGCGACACCTTAGCAAGAATCTCCTTCCCTAAACATCCGCCCATATTAATGACAGAACATTTGATCTTCGACGTCAAATGTAACATGAACCCTGTTCTCATACTGCCGAGAATGTTGTAACTTTGCTGTTGATTTTCAATAGTAGTTTTCTGTTGGATTAGTATGCGAATTCACAATTCTGTTATGAATGCTGGTCTTAGTACTGCTTAGATTAGCATTCTTTAACTATCATTTAAAACTAAAATTTTGACTTTTAATTATTTTTAAAGAACCTTACATGGTGGTCAAAAGTACAACATACTGTTGTTTCTTTGGCTTACTGTTTTAAAAACAAAAATAAACGAGGAAATGTTTATTCGCATGAAATGAAGAAATAGTTATTTTTCAAATTTTTATCCATAAAAACAAGTTATTTACCGTAGTTTTTAAAGGTTTATTCTTTTTAACTTAGAATCATTATGTTGCTATTAAATGAAACAGAAAGACTTTTACTGAACTTAATTTCTGAAGTCTCTTTCAATGTTTCTAGTTTTGGGACTAAAATTTAATTTCAGTACTTGCAAGGTTAGTTTTTTAGGACAGTCAATGGCAATATTTGATTTAATTTTTGATTTTTCTTTACTTCTTCTTATTCTTCGTTACCTTGGGAAAAGCTTCCTATTTTCATAAGATATCACTGAGGAGGTCAATGGTATATATGAATTTGTGTTGACGAAGGGCTCATTCAAGCATAACATCTCATTGAATCATTGGCCATCTGCCTTATAGATTAAGACAGACCTTATCATCGGTAAAATTATTTTTATTTAAATCTACAATATTGAACATTCCTATGATATTACTGGGAGTCAGATTTAGTAAGCCAATTTAGCCCTGTCATGTATGGTACCAGGTTTATGTCTATAACTTGTTGCCAACATCCCTTTGTTCACGGCCTGCTTGTAATAAGCTCGGAAGGTGCCAAATGCATCAATATCAAACGGATGCGTTTGATGCTTGTTGCGAGAATGAAAGATCGCAAAAATCAGATGATTTTTTTTCTTATCTCAATGATAAGAATCGTTTCGTGAGTTTTGTGGTTGTCCAGAAATAACAATGCAAGCTTCTCAGGAAATAATCAAATATGATTGAAAAAAAATGCTGAAATGATTGAAGAAAAGTCGTCTTATAAAGTAATCTGAAAATCGAAAAGTAATCTAAAAGTCAAAAAATTATCTTGTAAGAAAAGAATCACAGACAAAAAGTAATCTCAAGATTAAATACCTCAGAATAAAGAATTAGCTCAGAAATAATTTTATTAATCTTTCTTTCAATTTAAACTTCTAACTCCCTGAGAAACAAAACAAAGAATTACTTGGAGCTTCCAAAATATATGATCTGTACCCGCCATTGAAATGCTTTCTGTTTTAAGATTGGAATGAAAATCTCTTGAGATAGAGTATTAGATCATCAAATGGCGATGTCATACATAAATTATCCTATTCCTCACAATTTGAGAAACTGATCTTGGGTGAAATACCCCAATTTCATCTAATTAAGAAATATTATATCTCTGACGTGATGGGCAAAAGTACAGTATTCACATTTCAACCTCTCTAACTCATTTCTGGTTTAGTACAGAAACATCCACATTTACACCAAATTAGATGATTCATCTATTTATAGGAATATCATTTCTTAACTGTTTTAAAAAACGTCAGCAGACAAAAAGTTACGTTTGTAATACCTTTTTTTATAGTGAAATGTGATAATTATTTTTATTATTTAAAATATCCATTTCTTTAAAATAACAAAAGGTCATTAGTGGTTAATCTTTGTACTAAACATAAAAACTTTCAAATTTTGTTAACCTTTGCTAGTTCAGGCAGAAAAGTGCAACATTCTCATCTATGGCGTATTTCCAATAAAATCACTTTGAAACTTTTTGATTAGTTAAAACAATGATTAAAAGAATAGATTTTATTTGAAAAGATGCTTTAATTTTTATAAATATTTGGTAAATAAATGATTGGCTAGAAGTATTCAAGTAACATACATGATTTTTAAATCAACTGTACTCATTGATCAATTACATTCTCCATATTTTCAGTTAAGTGACTTAGAGACAAAGTGGTAAAGACGCAAGAGTTAAGAAAATTCAATGTTTTTTTTCCACTTTAGAATCAAATGATTAATGCTTTACAAATTGGTTGACTGTTTGAATAGTTAAACGAGTGAGTTAAGAGGCTACTAATGGGAGAAATGTCATTATTATGATTTCTCAACATTTCCAGTTAGTTATAAGACAAAAAATAATAATAAACCTTATGCATGAAAATGATAAAAAAATGTTTTTTCTTCGACTCAGTTAACACATCGCTACACCATATATATATATATATATATATATATATATATATATATAACTTATATATATATATATATATATATATATATATATATATATATATATATATATATATATATATATATATATATATATATATATATATATATATATATATATATATATATATATATAAGTTTGCATATGTAAAAAAAATTAAAACAAAAAAATGCATTTATTTTATCGTATTTTTTTTAAATTTCAAAATGGGCAACGAAAATATGATTTTTCAACATAATTTAATAAATTTTGTTTTATATAGAATAAATTAAAAAAAACTTGGGGGTATATTTCTAAATCGGGAAATTCCGACATTAGTATAAAATGTTTTGATTTTATTTGAAGCGCAAATGGTATTCAACTTAATTTACATAAAAGGTTTCTGCAGATGTAATAATGTTTTTCATACATTTTTTATCTTATTCATATATGTTTTTATATTTGCAATTTCTTATTATTTGCTATTGTTCGAAATTATTGTACTTTAAAATAATGTCTCCGACGTGCACATGCTCTACATACATCTTGATTTAATAAAAACAATTTCTTTAAAGCAAAGATTTTGCTAAAATCTTACTCATTCAGAGGGGTTGTTTCTCAGTTATTCTCTCTCTTCTGCAATATGCAGAATTTTCCTAATGATAAAAATGAAGTACGCATTTTGAATTATTTTCCGTTGATTGGTTCTAAAATCAAATGTTTATCAAAAATAGAAGACAACATCAAGTACTTCTTTAATTTCAAGATTAGTAATAAGAATTAAGTACGCATTTTGAACCATCTTCGTAATATAATGTAAATCAATCGAGACGACATCAAGTACTTCCCCTTTTCTAAGACTGATAAGAATTGTTAATTGGATCGTTAATCCTAATGTAAATTAGCAATCGAGGCAACATCAAGTACTGAACTATCAAGTTATGTTTACCTAACTCGCTACGTTTCTTAGTTTTTATGTTCATACACACATGAATAGACAAACAGCCATTCCATTGCTGGTTTTATACAGAACTACCATTATTGTAATAAAGCATTATGCCACATTTCAATACCTATCTTACGGTAAATGTAATAAACTGTAATAAACATTTATCGTCTACTTTTAATTAAAATTAGAATATTGAACGAAACGTTTAAAAAAACACTGATAGTTACTTTTCTCCTCAAGTTATTAATATTTGTTTTATTAATAATTTGCGAATTTTGTTCACAACTGTTGAAGAATAAGCAAGATTGCCTTTACTTGAGTTAGTGGCTTAAACTTAGTTTTAAGCATAATGAACTATCGCTACTTTCAATAAAAGCTCTTTACTTTTCAATAAAACCATTACCTAAAGTCATTCTAAAATACAATTTTTTTAAAAAAATTATTGAAGAAACGTTAAAAGTATACAAAAGAAAGATTATATTTGTTAGTTTCTGACTTAATTTAGGCGGCAGCGGTGGCCTGGTGGTAAAGTTTCGTCTTCGGAACAGCAGCGCTTCAGGTTTGAGACCCGATTCCTCCGAAAAACTGTCGCGTAAGCGGGCCGGTGCACGCCAAATCCGTCCGATCCAAATGCGGTGCGGAAACTTGCGAGAGGGTGCTATCTCTGGTGTCGCCCTTATCATATGACCACGTCTTAAAATTACGTCTCAAAATAATCCTAGTGTTGCTTTAAAACGGGACGTTAATATAACTAATTAAATGTCTATTCAATTAAGTGTTTTATTGTGGAGAAAGTTGACTATATTTTTTTTCTTCTCTTAGATAATAAGTGAATGGACTTAAATAATATATTTGGATTGAAATCGGCTCATTTCTTCAGGAGGAGATCCGGACCATATATAATCTTAACGAAATTTATTTCCATCAAGATCAAAAATTAGATTTTTTTATGTTATTTCTTATTAATTTTTGAACTTTTACTTATTAACTTTTAATTTTTAATTTACATTTCATTCTATAAGTATTATGAAATCTTAAAATGAATCAATTTTAAGATCAATAATCTCAATAAAATTTTTTCCCAAATCAAATGTCACCATTTGTATGGAATCCAAATTTGTTGAAAGTAATCGATTCACTGATTATCATATTTTGAAAATATTTAAATTCTACATTGTCATTGAAAAAACCTATCTCTGCAAAATTTCAAGACTTTTACATTAAAAAGTAAGACAGAAATCCATGTTTACTAGCATGAAACAAGTTATTTAAAAATATTAAAAAATATTTTTGTATTCATTTTTAGTAAAAGCGTTAAGGGTGCAATAAAATCTTTAGTCAACTTTCCAAATTCTTTGACTATCAAAATATTTTCACACATATTGTGATGGCTAAATATATTATGGTCACAATAAATTATGTGACGCGTTTCGATTGCATCGTTTTGATTTTTTTTTTTGTCTGAACCTATGAATTAGAGCTTCAAATATTGTCATGACAATGATATTTAATACTTAAATGGAAAACGGTATCAAAACAAGGTGAATATCAGCACAGTAGCCAATTACTACCAAATGTTGCTAAGAAAAGCAATTCAAGTGCAGATTACCAAAAGTGAAGAAGAAAGAAAATTTTGAAAAAAAAAAACTCAACATTGAAAATTTGTGGCTTTTTTCATTTATTTATTTATAATTTTAATCATGATAGAGATAGAATAAAAATGTAAAACGAACATTACTTTAAAAAGGAAATGTTTGTATGAGTGCAACTGTTGGTACGTGTGTGGTCTCGGCAATGACACACGCAGGAAGTCGAAATGGCGATTCAATACATCTCGAAACTGGAATTCTCAAATTAAGGGATATCTTTTATTTAGTATGTTATGTTGTTTCGGATTGATTTTCGCGTGCATTTGCCTCTACAATTGCTTCTAAGGGTCATAGGAAAGAATGATTGTTATTTTAAAGAAATTCGCTTTGCATCTCTGATGCAAACTACTGAATTTTTAAATTTGTTAAAAAGATGTATTACTTTTTCCAAAAAAAATTAAGAATAAAAACTAGCCGTCACCATTCTAAACCGCTATCTTTTTTTGAAGTGAACATTGAGACATTTCTCTAATTTAAAATAAGTCTGATCAAATTACCTTTCTTCTTCTGATGAGAGTAAGGAAGGCGGCAGAACCGGAAATCCGTTGGAGAATTATTTCTTCGCTGAATTCGGCAAGGATTTAAATTAGGAAATCAAGAATCATGAAGTTTATTTTTATACGATTACAATAACATCGTTTGCAACGAACATTCTAATTTCATTCTCTCCTTTTTTAGGTTTCTCTTTCCAGTCGTTTATTTCGATATTTTTTCTGTAAATAATAATTTCAAATGATACCATTATAACAAAGAAAAAATTAATTGTCGAGCATCATTTCCGTCTTTCCACTTCGTTTTCATAACTTTATATTCTTATGGTTTCGTTTCGTTGTTATCGATCAAGTCAACGGATAACGCTGTGTGGGATGCAATTAAAAATGTGCCAAACTTTTTGATTTATTTTCCCCAAATTATGAAATTGTTATATGGGAAGGATTTACACTTCATCTTTGGAATTAGCACATCGAAGTTATACAAAAATCAATTATCAAAACTAAAAAGATTCCCAAAAAAATTTTTTTTGTACTTTAGTAAATTAGATTATTTTGTAGACCATTTTAAAATCAGTATAGATTGTTCAAACACTATTTTTTGCACGCGTTAAATAAATGACATTAAAAATAACTCTGACTAAAGACAGTAAATAAGGGCGTTAAATAAAGACAGTAAATAAAGATGTTTTGGAACTGCAAGATACAAACCAGTTACTTAAGCCTAATTATATTTATGTCTCTTTTGGAGGTTATTTTGAGATGGACCGCAAAATTTTGAATTTTGGTCACTTGGAAAGGGTGGCACAATATAAACGAAATATTTGAACAACATATTTCATGTTTTGAATACTTTTCATAACAAAAACGCAGTATACGATTTTCCATATTAAAAAAGAAATTTTAATATAAATATATCAACATATATCAAAAGATTGTAAGGGATACACGAACAATTATTAAGAAGTTCTGAGTCAAACTTTTAAAATAAAATTTAATCAAGTGAAATATATTGACTTCTTATTAAATTTTTTCTTCAGTTAAAACGAAGTAAGAAAATAATTCCTCTTGCAAAATATATTAGATTTAATTTTTTAAAAAGGAGAAAAAGACATCGTAATTTCAAATAATGAATGTTATAAAAAACTGAAATGATGCTTAGATCAGACGTTTGAAGTATTGTATTAAATGGAATTGATTACGGTAGCTAACTTTAACTTGTGGCTAAAAACAAAACGAAAATAAAAAAAAAATCTCTATAATACTTTCTAACTTGAATGATATTTCCTGCGTTTCTTTATTTTTACGAAGATTTAAATATTTTAATACAAGTTTCGTCAGGAAAAAAAGAAATTAAAACCCAGTCCTCTTATATGTGAGCTATTGTATTCCAGAGAGCCCGTTTTCACCTAAGATCATTCAGCATCAGCTAAAGATATTCTAACAAATTAACGGAAAAATTCTTTTCGGAGTTCTTGTAATTCTTTATGTTGAGCAACGCTTGGCTGGCGAAAAGGGCAAAATTAGTTATTTAGTTCAGTGGTTTTTTTTCTTTATTCTCTTCTTTTAGTTGAGATTATTAGCATTTTAATGAAAAGCTGCTTTATTTTTCAGCCGGTGTTTTTTAATTCAAATTGTTACTTATTATGCATTATTGGTTTTTAAAATATTAGATTAAAAATAATTATTTTGATATGCATGCAACAATTTTTTATCTCTTCAATTTGCTATAAATTCTTTTATAATTAGAGTTTTTTTTTCGTATATTCAAACGTATATTTCTTTTTTCGTATATTGAAACGTTCCATTACTCAATCATTACTTTCATTCAAATATTTATTGTCAAGACCGAAAATCTGTCCAGCCACTGGACAGAGTTTTCGCAAATTTTTATTTCATATGAAAAATTATGACTTCTAAATAAGCCTCCATTTCGAGAGACATTACAAAATAAACTTGGATAATGCTCTTCTGATTTCAACATTTTTCAGCTCTCAACAATTGTGGCGGTTTATTTAAAGCAATATCGTAATGCATTTCAAAATCTTAAAATATAGACATCTGTAAAAGTATAAAATATTTCAACCCAGTGATTAAAGGTTTCATTATTGGAAACTCGTTCACTTTCAAAAGCTCTTCAGATAATGAGCAATGACGAAAAATATATGAGTCATGCAGTGCAATAGTTTTGCCAAGGGAATCATGAATATCAATTGAAGCATAAGAGATTGAATTAAAATGAAATATAATCAATACTTCAAACAAACAAGCTGATCGCCTAAGGTAAATAGTCACTTATTATTATTCAATAAGTTGGATATTTTTTAATAATTATTATTAATGGTTTCCTTTGTCAACGAAACAGTGTTTTATTTCCCCACTAAGTATTCATTACTGTAGTCGATTATGAAATATTACAATCTACAACGAAATCTTTTAGAGTATTGATAGAAGTAATTTCAAAGATGTTGATTTCAGATTTGGAAAACACAAAGATTCATTAAAATATCAAAGTCTCTATTTTATTTTTCAGATTCTCTTCCTGTAAAAGAAGGTAAAATGTCATTTAGCAACTTAAAACCATATAGATCTAGAAACCGATAACGAACTTAGACTACTGAAAAGAGTCCAAAATCGTGTATGGTGCAAGATCGGTGGAATCTTCAAGTCCTGATGGTTTCAGTAATCGGGACACACAATGCTTGTTATAAAGATCTTCTTCAGATCATAATATTGCATCTCAAAATAAACTGGAGAAAATTGTGAAAATATTCATCCTAAAGCTGTAAAGAGCAGACGCGGTGAAGAAGAAAAATGAAAATTTCATTTAGAGAATCACCAAAAACACTTTTGTCTTAAATTTACATGATTCCTACAAGAGCATCGGTACTCGGTATACTAGAAAAATATGTCACAGCCTAGACTTCTGAAAAAGAAAGGCTCCCTGTTTTGCAGAGTATCTATCTACGCATTTAAAAAAAGTTAATGGATGCGATACAAAAATCACTCTTATTGCCGAATGGCATATATCAAATGTAAATAAATCATCATATGAATTCCAGGCTGCTCTTATAGCTGCATTGAATTGGGATCTTTGTTTAGCTAATTGATGGAGCTACAAAATATTTTTAGAAATGTTCTGGAGAGTGTTCGCCTCGTAACCAAAAAGTCTATTTAGACAGAAGGAAGAAGATATTAAAGAAATAAGCATCAAACAGAAAATTAAATCGAGAACAAAAATAGGCTTAAAATCGCATAATGAGTAATCTTTGGGACTTCCCTATGGAAATTGCTGCTAAAAAAATGATCTTCGCTTTATCTTAAGGCTAAATAAGCAACCTATTTATTGATATCAATTCCATCACCGCGCAATTTTTCCTTATTTTTAAAGAATACTTTTATTTCAAATTATTATTCAATCCAAGCAGTAACCTTCAAATGATATCATGGAATGTGAATAAAAGCGAAAATATAGGAATAAAAGTGGAAGTGAGGATTTTCACTTCTCCTTTTATTTCGTAATACGTGCACTTTTTAATTTACTGTAAAACGATTGAACTGAATTCAGGTTTGTAGTCTTATTACATTACAAAAGGAAATTTAAAAAAAATGTATTCCATATTTATGATTGAAAAAGCCTAAATAGTCAATAAGTTGGGCAAATAAGTTGATCGCCAAAGATGACGATATAAACTAAGAGAACTATAGCTTAACTAAGAAAGGAGTTCCAATTTTGGTAAATGTTTGATGTTTTCAACAAAAGATATCGATTTATCGAGTGAAACAACTAGTAAAAGTTTAGATGTGGCTATTTATCCCGAGACACGCGGCAAAATTATCCATTAAAAGTCATATAGACGAGTTTGCCAAGTGCAGCGGCTTTCAAGCCAATCCCTGTTGAAAATTTTTTTTTCAAAAATTCTTATACAATCAAAATTTTTTTTCTTCATCAGATCTGAAATTGGAAAGAAACAAGGCAGGCAGCAAAACATATTAGGAACAAAATAGCTCAAGGTAGAAGACGCCAAAAATCGGTTTTCATGCAATTTTAATTTTTTTAATCATGTTCATTGCCTTACAGTTTATAGATAATGAAAACGCAAGTTAAATATATGTTAAAATAAGGTATATAAACTAAAATAAAAATAGAAATTGCTTTTTTTAAATTTTATTAACGAAAGAATAATCCAAGGTCAACAGTTTTCTTATTATTTCGAATTCTTATTTGAAAACTTTTATGGAGATTTTGAACCTATTGCTGCATTGGACGACTACAGTCGTCCGATGTTTGATGAGAAGTGGACAAAGGATAGTTAAAGCTATTCTGCATGACTTCTCTAAAAATATTATTACAAGTGCATTGATTTGTTAATTCTTCAGCAATAGGCTGAATAAACAAACAAAAATAGTCAACATTCTAGATAGTAAGCAATATGATTTTGTTAATTTTTCATTTTCTCAAAAAGGGGTAAAGCAAGTTCTCTTCAATAATGGCGACTCCAGTATTGCGTGTTTTCTTTTTCTTTCATTTTTCACATACTAGT
Organism: Argiope bruennichi; assembly: GCF_947563725.1. Taxonomy (NCBI): domain Eukaryota; kingdom Metazoa; phylum Arthropoda; class Arachnida; order Araneae; family Araneidae; genus Argiope; species Argiope bruennichi. Next base: position 139,814,795 of record NC_079154.1, on the reverse strand, counting down.
CGAGTGAAAATTACGTTCTTATTAGTCTGTTCACATATTCAACCTGTAAGTATTTTTTTTTTCGTAAATTAGCGATAACATTTCGTGGACATTACTCTGAGTATGTGTGTGCAACTAATTCACAATTATAGTTCCAGACAATTTTTTTTCGAGCAATAGTTGCAGAATCCAGTTGTGGTATCAAGAAATTTACATACGTGCGTGTCAAAACAGCCCATTGTAACTCGCAGCGAGGCCACACAGAGTATCTGATAAATTTAAAGAAGAAGATTTAGAACTTCAAAATTAATTAATTTTCGACCTAAAACTGTAAACTGAGTTCCGGCAAGCCATCTCAGTCGATGGATCACGAACGTCATTTTATTTCCGAGATACATTTTTCCACTGCAAGTGGTCAAATTTGTAATGCTAATGACGGCTACAGCCATGCCGACTGTCAAACCCGACCGACTTTTGCTGTGGGCATCGACAAAAAGTCACGGTAAGCGAATTACGGTTACAGCCCCCAGATCATTTTCATTGAAAAACTGTGGAAAAATGAGATAATTTTCACTTCCAAACATATAACAGATATTTTTTTCTTATGGCAGTAACGAACAATTTTTCAAAATAAAAGTACAATTGAGTTCATGATTTTAAAACTAATAAATAAATAAATAAAATGGGACTACGGACTAAAAGTAGTCAACCCCCTATTATAGAAAATTCTCCAAGTAAACGTGTCATGTGCCTGTTACTGCTGTTTGAATAAAGCATAATTCATCATTGAATCACTACAGCAGTGATTAGTGACTTCACATTTCACATTGGGCAATTTCGATTACATTTACAAAAGTATTCACTTCGGTTTTTTCTTAAGTAATATTTTCATATCTTATCTAAATAGCTCAATAAAATCTTTTTAATAATTTTTTTCGTAATGGTACTTGTATCTTTGTGTTTTAAATATCATATATTTTAGGATTAAAATAATTTTTTTTGGTTTGTTAAGCCAAATCTTCACATTTATCCCATGTTTTTTGAAGCTCTTTCGATAATTTGCACTCTATAATGATGATATTTTTAATATAAAGCCTGTAAAACAGAAAATAATAACAAACTTGTTTTGAGACGCTCTATTGAGGATTCTAAAATAAATAAACTGCTTTTTCCCCTTTAAGTTCTTACAAACTTTATAGATTTCGCATCAAAAATCGAATAAAACTTAATTATAACAGAAAGCAAAATAAAACAACTCTAAGACATAAGCAGTCAGCAATAAGGCAACAGTTGATTTGAGAGAAAAACGGTATCACAAATCAAGCAAATCATCGGAAATATCTAACCACGGCATTATTCTCTGACACCATTATTGTTATTCAAAATGGGTGAGATAGCTATAAAGAAAATAGAACTTCCTCCATTGAAAACATCGGCCATTTCTTTCGCATTAAAACTTCATTCCAACCTTGCTATCTATTCTTCGGAGACCCCCTTCCGAAATCCGTTTATATCCTAATCGACAAATGAAGATCGCATCATAATTTCCTCCCCAATAAAACCCCAGATGCACCAACCAACAACGGTATTGATTCGTTTTTATCCATTTAACTCTGAAGTGACGTAATGTCGGTAAATATCGAGACTGGACTCTTAGAACTCATGGTACACATTCGTGACCAAAGATCATTCGTAAACACGTTACCAGACCTGATCATTCATAAACAGAGTCTTCTTAAAAAAAAAGGCAATTAAAACTGATGAGCTCCTTCCTTTCCTTCGGTTCACTGAAAGGAAACATATTTTGTGAGGTTTTATCCAAGATGATATTTTTAATATTCATCTTATATGGGTAAATAGCACGCCAGATATGCCAGAGTTTGTGTATTCGTAGGAGATGAATCATTTTATCTGGATGCTAAAAATTATTTAGAAAATCCAGCAGAGGTTTCATAGATTTGCAATAGGTTTTTATATATTTGACAACAGATATCTCTCCCATTTGCCTAATTTTTAGAAAAGAATTATTGATTAAAATATTTAAAATATACAAAAACTCAATAGCATCCACAAAAATGTAGCGTAACATACTGGGTATTGGCGCCCTATAGAAGCGTTTAAAAATCAAGTGACCAGGTGCATGCCAATTGAAGATGAACGAAAAATACCCGAAATACAAACTTTAATAAAAAGTAACTGTAGGAAAATAATCTGCAATATTAAATATTAGATGTCTCAGACAAGACATCTAATATTTAATATTGGATGCATTTAATACAGGAATGCTTGCATTTTAATACAGGAATTCCATTTTACGGATCTTTATCAGTTTCTCAAGATTCAAGATGACTTACTTGAAAATCCATGGACACGCTTTTATGCAGATTTTTAAATACCTACATATACATCTAAAACCACATATTTTTTTAGAATCTTAAGATATATGGAAACTGCTAAAGAATCTAAGAAAGTAAAAAATTTTGGTGGTCAGTTTGATTCGTTCTGATTTTGTAGCAGCTTAACTATAAACCAACAAAGCATGACCTGCCAGGGAGTGATAGCATTTTATCATCAGGCGGGTTGTGAAAATAATACGGTTATTGAGGTCAGTTACAAAATAGTCATCATCGGTCCATAAGTCGAATTCTCTTTCGATTAAAAAGAAGGTACATTCCGTTATTGGTGTACAAATACAACTCCATTGTTAAGCATTTCGGAATAGCGAGAAGCCGCCTACTTATCATCTCTGTTTGTTATCATTCTAAGTTTTCTCCTGATTCCACACTGATTTTCGTGCTGTATATACCATGATTTGATGGTGAAAATCCAGCTTCATACAATGGAGGCGAGATTAAAATGCAAGCAGAAATAAAATTCACCGAGTTGTAGCATTTAGACATCGATAAGCATCTTTCGTTCGAGACCAAAATTTAACAAGAATTTTTTGTTCACAACAGCTAAATTTGACGTCACGATCTATGATAAAAATTTGTAGATGAAATTAAAAATTATATGCGAGAAAGTTTAGGTTCAACAGGGATCCACGCTTTGGATACGATCGAATTAAACTTATTTTGTTTGCAAATTATTCATGTATTTAAATAAGTTAATGAAATTTGGTCACCCGTCTTTTTTTCTTTTTGTATTTTTTTTAAAATTTTTGTAACAAAAATTTTGTATGAATCATACAGTTAAGAATGTTATAGGATGGCATATATTGTTTTTAAAACTTTTATTCAAGATTTTTACTGATGCATTTGAAGATTATGGACAGACTGTTGGAAATTATTGTAATCGTCTGTTTTTGGCCAAAACTCAGATGCTGATGACTCAGAATCTCTATTTAATTTAGACATTCTATTTAATTCAACTTAGGCTAATGCCTAGTAATGAAAATGTATTAAGCACATTTGGGATGAATTTCATGATGTTTAAGCAGTGGCTATAGGACGACACTCGAGGTAATATTTCTCTGTGTCAACTTCCATGCTACACCAGCTGAAAGAAATTGGAATGCAAATTTAACCTATACCAAGTTTATGCGTTGCCTGGCTGATCTCGGGTTGTATCGATGGTAGAAGTTTCTGGTTCCGAGATCGGGATTCTGCCACTATGTCACTGTCTCCCCTCTTATTTCAGAGGAGAGAAAAGTACTAAGGTAAAAATAATTATCTCCTCGACTCCTTTGTGTACTAATACAATATGGCATATTCCCTCATTTCTCTTCATAAGAGCTCATCATCAGGGAAGTATATCAGAAAGGATCAGTGCCTACAAATAAATCAGGTTTTCGAAAGATGTAACAAGCGTGTGGCTTATATTGATACAATTCTTCTTGTTTTGCTTTTCATAGAACAAATAAAATTCGATATGCATTTTAACATCTTCCTTTCGACTACGTGTGTCCAAAATTTCATCCAGATTTAAACAATTCTCAGCAAGACTGCATATTAAATTTCATTTATATTACTCCTTGCAATTTTGAGTTCTGGCATTTTCGTGCACTCAGTTCTAACCAGCGGTAATGGTCTTCTCAAAACTTTCTCACATACTCTCGAATCCCCCTTTCCCTCTCTCAGAAATTATGGACCTTAAGTAAGGCAGAGAACGTCTTGCATAGCAATAGCGTACAAAAGTTACGAAATATTAACCTTTCGCTGGAATTTAGAATTTTTACTAAATCTATTAAGAGATCCTTGGGGATTTTTTTTCGATTAAAATAAATTAGGTCCAAACAGAGAGATTAGTCGAGCATGAACCATCATCAGGTGGGTAATTGCTATGAATTGAGAATGGAAATTCCCAAACAATTATATTACAATTGTATTGTCTTAAGACTAAAAAAAATTACCTTTTTAATGATATCAATTTCATTTCCATAAACTTCACTTTAATTTAAAAAATATTTTTTTACAATGATATGCAGCGGTCCTGCCATTCAGTCTTATTTATCCGCGGGCCTTCGGGCGCGTCAGTGATGTGACTTGCAATATTTTCAAATGTCCATCAAAACTTTTAATTGTTTGCTTTTGCTAATAAATGATGAACTCCGTATTAGGATTTTCCCGGCTTTTATTTCTTCATATGTATACTTTTTAATATGCAGTAAATTGATTTAATAGATTTAGTAATATAAAATGTTAAGGTGAATTTTTTTAATGCGGTCCGTATTTATCATTTAACAGCCTAAAATAATCAATAGTCTAGACGAGCAATTTGGCCATCAAAGGCAGCTAGTTATTCTATAAGCAATCAAACAAAATGCGTAGGTCAACAAAGTTTCAAAGCCTATCCACAATTTTCGTCGCTACTTTGATAACTGTGCATTTCTTTTTACGCTTAATACAAATGCACAGATTAAAAATAAAACTTCTACTTCGGAAAGCGATCGCCAACTAAAAATCGTTTCCTTCTCAGCCGATTAATTATTCACTTAATCGAAGGGTGTGACTGAATTCATCAGGGATAGGGGAAATAAAATCGAAAGCCTTTTTTCTCTTGGATATCTATAAAAGAATCGATTCTTTTAATTCTCCGAGATAAATCAATGATACACAGCTGGGTTTTTTTTTTTGTCCTTTCCCATTTAGAGAAGGGCACTGATGAAAGTGATACCTCCAGTCTAAAGTAACGACTGCCATTCTCAGTTCCAAGTGCTCGAAAGATATTAAATTAAACACATTTCTACTTGCACGTCTCGTTTATTTGTTATTTATGCTTTTTTGCATAAAATGCTAGTCAGGAATTTTTTGTATATAGTTGGCTCTTAATTTGAAATTTTTAAGCTACATAAAAATAAGAAATAAAACTGTATATCTCTATAATATATTAATTAGGATATCATTTGTTGAAATATATTTATATTATATCTTACTTTGAGCAATTGAACGAAATATGATACATTCACTGTTACCATCTATGCAATTGAAGTATTTGGCATAGAGATAGAGTCACGCCACTTCTCAAGTCATTTAACTACTCATTGTCTGGACTTTTCTTCTTGTAAATGAGAAATAATTTGTGAAATTGCATCAAAATATATAACATTACTTTCATTATTGATGTAATGGAAATACATCGTCTTCAATATGCTAAAAATTTTTGTATTTTAAGAAATTGGAAAATTCAGAACACAATCAGTGGCCATTAGACCAAATGCTATTTCTTAGTTTCAAAACGAAGGTTAGTCAATAAAAATCAGAGATGTGTAAAATTTAATCTGATTTATTCTCAGAAAAGTAGACTTTAATGAAGAAATCAACACACACAAATGAAGAAACATATGAGCCGCTCTCCAAATTACTACATTCACCACCGGATGGACGTTAAATCGCGACTGATTTCATGAGCATGAGGATTTGGGAAATACCAGCTCTTCGGTGAGATTGGGGCTCATATGAACGATCTGTAAAATCCACGGACGAATTTTAGTTGCCGTTTCACCATGGTGGCACCAGTTTTAAGATAAGTAGATAAGATAATTTACTATCTGAGAATTAAAATTTACGAATTCTAAAAATAATATTCGTTAAATAGGCATTGAAATAATTGTATTGTCGAATGAGAAAAGAACATCAGCGAGAATAATCTAGTTTTCATTTAATCACATTTCTTATTCGACATACTATGGTTTTTTTAATATTTGCTTTGCTTTTAACTCTTTCATTTTTTGATATTCTAAAAATTTCTTGTCTATTGTTTTGGTAAAATATTTGAAAATAGAATAAAATTTCCAAATATTAGTATGATATATAATAAATATCATTTCTTTCACAATACAATGTTTAATTTATAACCATACTGCTTTATTTTATGAAAACTACGTATAATTATTATTACAAGAAAGACCGATAGAGCCAAATGTTAATTCCACTGTTATATACTCTCACTTCGCCGTACAATTTTTTTTTTATCTCAACGATGAGTACTAAATATGAGCAAAAATATGCAACTAAGCAAGGTTTAATCCTTATATTGTTCTGCCATCATTATGTTTTAATTTTTCTTCAAAGTAGTTTGATTTTTTTTTTTGCTTTCTAGTATATTTAAAAGTTACATTTCAGATCATAATAAAAAGGTAGTTTGTTCTAAAACAAAATGAATTCATTGTCTCAGAAGAATAAATAAAATTTAGCACATCTCTTTTTAAGTGATATTATATATAGCCCATAAAGAAATTCTTAACTGAGAATCATTCGTTTTTGCAAGATGTTAAAGGCATCTGAACATTATTATTGACTTTTTTGAATATTAAGCTATCTAAACTTTAAAGGAATTTGTTTTTGGATTTTTTCCTACAAATATGCCTGATTCATAAATAGAATTATTATGCTCATTACAATTTGAACGCACAAATAATAGCAAATTTTATCATTATGTGCTAAATAAATCGAATTCTTAAGCTTACATTACTCTTTACTATCAGTTTGTGACTCAATTCACCTGAATTTCTGTACTCAAAATAATAACAATAATTCATTTTTATACAAAAATTTCATGCTGCGATATGAATTAATTATTATTTCGGAAATAGATAAAAAAAATATAAAAACTAGCCCGTTGAAAGCTTTATGAAAAAGATAGAACGAAAGAATAAAATAATTCATTCTTCTATGAAACCGGTTTGAGGACATATAAAGTTATAATCAACAAATTCAGTTACCGAAATTCTTTGAGAAAAAAAAAAAAACATTTATTACCATTTTTTTTTCTTCTTTTTTGCTTGTTGAATTTTTTCTATTTATGTAAAATGATAAAATCCTTATTGGCATAGCAACCGAATTTTTTCAAAACTCTTATTTATTACCTACCTAAGAACTGAAATGGATTTGCTGTTTCATAATCAACTGTTGATATGGAATGAAATTTTATAAAGATTCGCAATTCCTGTATTTTAAAGGTTTTTTCCCTCCCAATCCAAATCTTTATCAAATTCTTTTAGAAATTGAGTGGAATTTTTATTCAATAATTGCGCAACATTTTTTCTTTTCAATGTTATAAAGTTTCAGAGAAAATACTTTAAAGTTTATTACGTTTGTAAGCCTTAATAAACGTTTAAATGAATGCAATTAAGTAATGATTAAAAACTCTATAAACGCTTGGGAATAAATGTCGTTTTTGTAAAACACTGAAGAAAAGAAGCATGGACTTCTGATTTCTAGGTAATTTAACTCGTAGACTTGGTTCACTTTCGGTTAACAAATAATCAAACAGATGCTCTTTGCAATTGTGCATTCAAAATTTTACAGCATTTAATGCTATTTTTTAAAATAATTCTGTATAATGTAAATTGTTTCTTGAATTCAAATATTTGTTTATTTTCGGTGATTGCTTGCATAGAAAAAAATTCAATATTTGTTTATTTCCAATTGAATGAAATGTTTAGTAAAGGTGCAGAAATGCAAAATAAATAACTTATGAAATGCTTGATCTGTTAATATCTCCGCATCTGTTAAGAATTTATTAAATTTTAAAATGCTATGCGCCATTCTTATAAAAGGTATTTGAAAAAGATTTTTCAAAAATTCTGAAATGAAAGGGGAACTTGTTTCATTCAAAATTACTGAAATTATAATAAAAATTCAATGTTTTTGAAAAATAAGGAATTCAAAAATAAGCTGGATCAAAAGGGAGTACAGAAAGAGAAAACGATCATTTTTGAATAAAATGGTCAATAAAGAGAATTATTTTCAATATTTAATTATCTTTATATGTACATATTAAATTAATAGGAAGTCATTTTAATAGGTAAAGTAATAATGATTATAGTTAAAAATGGTTAATTTCAAAAATAAGAATTTAATGATTGATTTTAATAAACCGTATACAACACTTGGAACACAAAGACTGTACAGTAAATTTTTACCATGAAAAATTTTAACCTTACAGTTCATGCTGACTTGTCTAAAAAAGGGAGATCTTGATGACCTTTTTGATTGAATACAATTTACAAACTAAAACCTTTCAAAATATTATTCCTTTCTATACAATGAGGACAAATACAATACACTCAGTTAAAGAAAACCATTTAGGAATAAGAATAATTTTTAAGGCAGTTTTTGCTAGAATTAATTTAAAAAAATCCAGTTATAGATCATAGTTTAAAATGGTTTTGAAAAGAAATTTCAGATCATCAACGGACTTGAAATAATTCGAATTAATCACTAATAAATCGTAAGCCACTACTTACCCAACCGCTGGGAACTTTTCATTGTGAAGTATTGTTGACATTCATCGGAGCAAATCCTTATTTTAAAACTGCATGCACAATGTCTTTCGGTTACCTTCAGTAAGCTTCTACTTTCATCATTTCAACGAATACTATAGATATTTCTCAACTTAACTCCAGGCACTGTGTTTCATGACTTCTTAGAAAACTGGGTGAAAAATAACATCATTTTGGTCCTGTGATTACCTTAAATATTCAATCATCTATTCAACTTCTAATTATAAATATGCACCAATTCGATTTATAGCTTCCGACGATAGTAAGTTATGAAAATATTTTTCTTTGGTTGAAATCGAGGAAGTTTGGGTTGGTTGTTTTTCCTTGTCAGAAGATATATATACGTTACCTATAAGGCAAATTTCCAATGATATATTTCGTATTTAAGGGATTAAAAAGTCTATGCTTATTGACCACAAAGATCGACGTGTCTAACTCCAGTAAAAATCCTTCAAGTTTTTCAGGTTTCTACCGTCTAACTATTTTACCTACAGTCACGAAAGAAAGTAGTTGTTGCTAGTTTGCCCCTGAAATCTACGCTAAATTACAATCTACTTCTATATCGATTGAGAATTGAAGAGAAAAAGCATAAGACACCAAAAGCTACATTGAAAAGTCTACAACTAGCTCATTGAGTTATATTCTGTAACAATGATTTTGGTTTTGTTCCGAAAATTTTAACTTTATCAGAAAAAGAAACAATAAAATTAAATGATGCTTTAGTAAAACAATAATAGAGATTCATATTTTCTCTGAATTTCATAATTATAACAATTCAGCAATTTGAGTTGCACATCATTAAATATTTTCTACTTTTACGTTTTAAGTCATTACTAATTCGGTCCAAACGCTCCATTTTTTTCTTTGTATCTAATTAATTGCTATCAGAAATGAAGTAAAACTATCATTTGGAACCGAGCGGTTATTTAAAATTGCAAAAGATAGAAAAAAATATCCGAAAGCTATTTGAAATTCCTTCTTTACAGAATGGATGCGCCAGTCCAAAATCCAAAAAATTCCAATTTTGCTTTCTCTGATTATCCGGTTCACTTGAACTCTCGTTCAGCTGCCGGATAGCGTGGAATGCAACTCCTACCCGGACGTCTACTCAGCACTGTATAGAATAGGTGGTCCAGGAGGGTGCGAGGCCGACTCGGATTGTGAACTGCGCATGCTCCTCGGAATCCGGAGCTTCGCCCACAGATTTCCCATCCACGAACCGTGCTGTGCCCGGACTCAATTCCATCTTCTTTTCTTTGAAATCCGGAAGTAATCCTTTAAGTCCAGGTTCTTTTTTAGACCTTAAAGTACCCATACTTTTGTAAAATGTTTTCTGGGATGATTTTTTTCCCATTTTTGTATAGAAAGGGCTCGCATTTCTGAATGCAGAACCCTATCACATTGAGAGCGCGAGACTGCATGTCAATAGTAAGCATTTGATTCGAGTCGTTTGTAAATATTTTCTTTTAGAAAAAAAGTGGATATTTTGGGGATTCTCTTTTGTATTCCGGTATCGTTCCAAAATGTGTTGAATTTCTTGGAAAAGGGACCAGATGTGTGTAAGAGATGGACGCTTTGAAAGAATCATTTTTTTTTAATGCTAAGTAAACGCGCATTGAAGCGCTGCGCAAAAGTTTACAAAACGAGAGGTTTATTGTATGATCGCATATACTTCAATTATAAAATTACTATTGAGATTGGTACAGGTTCCCGACAAGAAAGCTAGTCAATGTTCTGCATGATTTATTTTTCTTATTTGAGTATGCAGTGCCAGCCACTGAATCCTTCTCCCCGTTATCTCTCAGTGAACTGTTTGTTATTTCAATTATTTTATTGCCTTATGTGCAAAGCTTCAATTTAGTGAGTTGAATTATTAGAATGAATTAATAACAGAAGGCATTATTTACCTCCAGCATGAAAAAGGAGTTGTATGCACTCCCCCAGTTCTTTCTTCATTCGAGTCTCGTTGTATTTGATAAATGCCTGAGATTCTTTCTTAATCTTGAAGGTTAAACTTATTCCGAAATCAACTACCGTTATTAGAAACATTGCGATTTGAAAGCGATGCATTTTTCGATGAGGTCATATTGCTTTGGCTGCCGGAAAAATATCTGGTTGAACAAATTTATATTCCTTTTTTTATTACTCAGTTATCCTCTTTAAGAATTTAACCACGAGACTTTAATGAATTTTAAATCTAAGATAGCCCTGAGTTCGAAAAATACTATTTTTTTTAATTGTCTGTCGTATAGTATGAAAACAATAATTAAAAGGGGGAAAAATACCTACGCAAATATAATTTCGCTCTTGCTTTTTTACATCTAAACTGTGGTTCTTTCAAATTTTGGACGAAATAAGATTATTCGATTATTTGTGTGAGTATGATGCGTCAAAAATGTCAAGATCTTTCTGAATGAGGATGTTCCATATGGTTTTATCCCAAATTTTGCAGATGAGTATCCGATTTCGAAGCAAATGGAGCCATGAGCTTATTGTCAGTTAATTAAAACTCAAGAATATGCCGAGTTGAAACTTTGCACCAAATCTGTAAATCTGTGTCAAATTTTGGATAAAACTATTTCACGAGATGTCAGCCGAGTTCAAAATGCAAATGACTTAGTCCAGTTCACCAAAATAAAACACAAACCGCTCCAAGTATAAGCGGTCATCGAACGGAAAGAGCTTCATTAGACTTTTTACATTAGTTATGTTTTATATATATTATTCATGCTGAATCACTGCAAAAATCTTCGTTTTCAGGCCACTTTCTATTACTTTTCTTGTTATATTTATCGAAATACATTTGTTCTGGACTTCTGTTTGAGCATTCAAACCATGTTATAACACTATCACGAGACTGTATATGCAATCTGAAGACGTTGGCCTTCCCTGTTGACCTATGCCATTCTGCTAATTTATTAGCAGATAGCAGATATTTATATATAAATGTGAAATGATATTGAGAAGACCGATTGATTATGTCACGTGAGCATGAACAAGCTCCAATGATGTGTTAGAAGTCATGCGCCATTTTTACTTTATCGTACACCAAGAATAGATAAACCATCGTAATTGTCAAAAAATTAGGAAGAAATCTGAAAATTTCATAAAAATAGACGGATGAAATTTAGTATACAGACTTTAGGCCAAATTTATAAATTTCTATCTAATTTTGAGCAAATTCTTTCTGAGGAAGTCTGTCTAACCGACCGTTCGAATATAAGCTAATACAAAATGAAGCGCTAATTCGTCACATATGTTTAATAATTACAGTGTAGAGATCCTGAGCCATAAATTCTGAGGAAAGGGTTGCATTTCTGTTATTCTGTACTTTCAGAAGCACACAATAACTCAAAAACGTACTTAAATCTATCAAATCTGGCATGGTATTTCGTGACTACAAATGTAGTTTGTTGTGAAATTTTTATTTCAATCAGTTGGCAATTTTATTTATTTTATTTCAATCTAAAACACATTTTTTAGATACTATTAATTGCATGTCAGGGATTAATCACCAAAAAACTTGTCCAGGATCACAGGATAGATTCAGTGAAATGCTAAATTCACGCCACAGGTAACCACCCTTTTGTTGCACGCCAATACAGAGTTTTCTGCAATACTACTTTTAGTAGAGACCTAAGCAGCAAAAGATCGTTGGCCAAACATCGCCCCACAGAACGCGCGAGGTTGTGGCGAGATCGCCTCCGATCTTGCCCCGATATTGGTCATGTCCCTCGGCAGAACGCCGCAGCTTGTTTCCAACGAATTTGCAGATCATTTTCCGATATGTATTATCACGGGCAATTTTATACCAAGCATTTCCCGATGTGTTTTATCATTGGGCGACCCAATACCAATCATTTCCCCGTATATTTTAGCAACGGGCGACCTAATACCAATTATTAGGCGATTTATTTTTGAACACTTGCCTTCATCAAACTGTAAAATTAGTTTAGTGGTTACTCAGTTTTCTCAAACTCTATAAACTAGTGTCATATTATCGTATTTTCAAAATTATGTCAAACGACTGAAAATACGAAATATTTTGACTAGTTTACTGCTTTTTTCCTTATGAATAATTTTGTTTGTTACTTATTTTGATAAATTTAAAAATCCCTAAAACACTTGCTTTTGATAGAATGACCAAGATTCTATTCCAAGATTTCCAAGATTTTCATTTTTACTTTTCTTCAACTTTTTTAACTATTATTATAGTATATATATTTTACCATTCTTACCTTATAAAATTTTTATATGGCATTTTCCTTTTTTTTCACTGCTTTTTAAGAAAAATAAACAAATGTTGAAATTATCTGAAATAATTTTAAATTTGATCACTTGCACATATATATATATATATATATATATATATATATATATATATATATATATATATATATATATATATATATATATATATATATATATATATATATATATAAGATTTATTTCCTTCATTTATACATCCTATTTATTTTCATTGCATGGAAAAAGATTTTAATACAATCATAGTTTCAATTGTATAATTAATCAGTATAATTTTACTTATATATATATATATATATAATACATCTACTTCTACATTTCCAATATTGCCTATATCATCTGTTAATTTACATAGTTATTTCATAAAAATTCAAAGCAGAAAAATATATAATTCTTATTTAAAAAATATTTTCTGTACTATAAACTTTTATACTGCTTATGTGAGAAATAAACAAAGAATTACTAAAAAAATATTGAATAAAACACAAATTGCTTTTTTAATATGTTTTGAACCTAATTATATGTTTCTTCAATAGACAACATTTTACAAGCACAAATTGATAAGTTACTTTTCAAATTCCTAATATTTTCTTGATCTATGTTTAAGGAGGTTTGGTTTTGTGGCAAAAGAACCAAATTTGATCTATGATAAACTCCGAATATTTCACAAATATGTTTCATAAAAATTCCATACACAAAAATGCAACATTTATTTCAATTTTACTGATTTTGTTTACTATTAACTTACAAAGTTAGTTACTTCATGTTGTAGAAAATTTATACCTCACTATATTACTAACATTTATAATATGTCAGTGTTAGCTAATGTCCAATAAACATTTTACAAGCATAAATTAACAATTTACTTCAAATTTCTAATACTTTCTTGATCTATGATTATTTTGGTTTTAGGGCACAGAATTCAAATTTGATCTATGATAAACTCTGAATACTTCACAAACATTCCATACACAAAAATGCTACATTTCTTTCAATTATGTGAAATTTCTTTAGACAAATATAATTTTAAAACACTATCATTTTCCCCCTTTTATTTTTTGGAGATTGGAAAACAACTATGCAAAACAGTTTATTTATAAAGATCTTCATTAAATAATATTTTACAAATACAAAGTAAAATAATAATTTACTTCAAATTTTTAATTGCATTTTCTGTAACCACTTGTACACCCAAGCAGTATCCTGAAAGTGACTCATGACTTTCAAGAATAAATAATATTGTCACAAAGTCATTTATGAATAAAATTTATTTTAACTTTATTTACAATATTTGTAATACTTGAAGTTTGAAATTTCTAAAAATCCACACACATTTATATAAATATTATATACTTGCATAATTGAATCTTTTGCTACATATAAAGAATGTTATATAAACATTTCTTTAGGTTCACTCTCCCTTTTTGATTAGATTTGATGAACCTAGAAAACAATTATAATATTGATTGAGCTTTTATTTCTTTAAGAAATACAAATAAAATATTTATTGACAATTGGAGATGTGTAATTAATAAACAGAAGTCAGATTGAACTTCATAAGCATGATAATATTTTTGTTCTGATATTTTACTGTTTCGGCAAATTATATAATAGTGTTTAGGATAATAGAGAAAAATAAAAATAACTCAAACTTATGGGAGTAAAATTAATATTACTATTTTATGAAAGGTGAAAAATTATAAACTATTCATTTAAGATTATTCAAAAATGCCCACATAATCTCAAGTTTTAAAGAAATTTTACAAGAAATATATTCAACTTATTTTTTTTTTTTCAATTTTATGTCAAAATAAAAATAATTACAAAAATATTATTGCAATACCAAAACATAAGAACATTATTTAATACTTTTTAAAACTTTTTTCAAAGAAAGAAATTGTAAATGAGAAGGAAAATTAAATTCAATAATTTAAGAACATGTAAAAGAAAGCTAACAAGAATTAAAATTAAAACCCCTTGAATTGTCATTCTGAAAAAATAATGAGAGTGACATTAAAAAAAATTTATTCAAAATATTTAAAGAAAAATGAAAGTTGTACAAAACAAAATTTATGCATTTCTTACTAAGGAAAAAAGTTTCATATACATTTCATTACATTTTTCATGCAAAGACATTTCATATTTAGGCACTTTATTTTACAAATACATTTGACAAATCTTTGGTTGCTTCCACTGGGCTGAGCAATTGCAACTGACCATAGACTAATTTCGTGATTTGAAATATCTTCAATTCTAAGCAAGTTCTTAGAACATAAAGGGAATTGAGATCTCGCATATAATTGTTTAAAATTCCTTCTGAAGTTCCAAGTTTGTAGAAACCATACTCTGTCACATTCATTATAACTGCCAATATATTGTGCGAATAATTTTGCCTCTTGTCGACGTCAGGAATAGGAATTCGTGCAGTAATTTCCAAAGAAACAAGGGAGAAATTTTTTTCGTTTATATTTCTAGATTGCTTTTAGAATTTATTTTACCTTCAATTGCATTTTCAGTTTTGAAACAAAAGGTGCATAAAATTTCCCTTTCATCGAATCGGGCATGTATTTCATACTTCGTCAAGATTTGTCAATTGGCATTCTATAAAATGCTTAGAAAATGTGTGAAATACAAATTGTTTCATACATTGCTGGCTAGTTTTAGGCATTATATACAATGCCTACAGAATGCTGGATTTCATATTTTGCTGGTTAATATAATTGCTATAAAGAATTATACATATACTTTTCTTTAGGTTCACTTTCCCTTTTTGAACAGATTTGATGAACCTAGAAAACATATTTCTAAATTAGAATAATGATTGAGCTTTCACTTCTTTTAAAAGTACAAATAAAATTTTGAAGAAATTGAAGATATGTAAGCAAAAGTCTTATGAAACTTCATAAGCATGATAGTGTTTTCAATCTGATAATGGACTGTGTTGGCAAATTTTATAATAATTTTAGGACAATTGAGAAAAATAAAAATAACTGGAACTAATGGGAGAAAAATTTTATAACTATTTTATGAAAGGTGAAATAATTATAAACTATTCATATAAGAGTATTCAAATACAACTACACAATTGAAAGTTTTAAAGATTTTT
This sequence comes from Argiope bruennichi, assembly GCF_947563725.1. Classification (NCBI taxonomy): domain Eukaryota; kingdom Metazoa; phylum Arthropoda; class Arachnida; order Araneae; family Araneidae; genus Argiope; species Argiope bruennichi. Next base: position 139,798,719 of record NC_079154.1, on the reverse strand, counting down.
TTGAAGTTTACAATAAATATATTCTGCTACTCTTTTTTTTTTTTAGCCTCATGTCAAAATAAAAATAATTACACAAATGTTATTGCAAAACTAAAACATAAGAACGTAATTTAATATTTTTTAAAACTTCTTTCATTAGAAATTGTTGTTCGCAAAAAGAAAGGAATTGTAAATGAAATGAAAAAATATCTGCAATAATTTAAGAACTTTTTAAACTGCAATAATTTTTTTAACACTTTAAAAAAACATCTAACAAGAAATAAAATCACTTAAAAAGAATACGAACAAGAAAAGAAATGATGATAGCTCAATTAACACTTAACACTATCGGCTTCCTGGCATAGGGGTCGCACATCTTCCCCGTGATCTGGGAGTCCCGGTTCTGGCATGGTTGTTCTTCATCTGTTCTATCTGTGAGATGTGTGAATGTCCCCCCCCCCCTGTAACAAGGAGTTGTCCAAGCTAATGTGATGTGATTACTTTGAACCGGTCATTTACACAAAGTCACCTTGGGAGTTCGCCCCGATGAAAACGCGACCTTCAAAGGCGACAAAAAAACATCAGAATCCGAAGTCACGGCAATGCAAAGGCGACATTGGCGAAATAGGGGCAAGTTATACCCGACTGTTACCATTGGTCAATCATTTGGCCACCATTCTTGCTGCTTGGGGAGTATGCGAAAAAGATTTGTCGTAACCATTCCTGCTGGTTTTATATTTGCAATTTCTAAAAAAAAGTGTTTTAAATTCCTTTTACGAGAAAGGGAAGAAAAGTTCTGTACTGAAAATTTTATAATGCAAAGAATGTAAATCTTTTTAGATCCCTTACTTAGTGGAAGAAGTCGAAATCTTAAAATAAATTATAAAATCCTAATTAAAACAAATAAAAAAATAATTTTAAATATTTCTACAACAAAGTGTATTGATTTTTTAAATTTCTAATCTACAATTCCATCATCTATTTTCCTTAAAGTCCCCAAAAAAGACACCAAAATCCGGTATCCCATATTGCTGGCATTGCACTGAAACCATAAAACTTCTGCCGGAAAACGGTCAGCTGACAGATTGAGGTATGGCTAAAATTAAAGAATTATTTTTGGAAGGGATTATTAACCCCTTGCAGAGGAAAGTCGTGCCACGCATGTCGAGATAATTTTGTCACAGAATCGCCAAAGGCAGGCATTTGTCAAACTATGTTTGCAACCCATCGATTGACATTGCTTGCCGGATTACAGTTCACAGGAGCATAGTCTTAGGTCGATAATTAGTTCATTTAGAGGATATAACACTTCTTCCGATTTCTACGTGGTATTGTATATTTTGTGTAGTCATGCTACAGAGGACTATTTTGGCAATCGCACCTATGAATTTCTTGCCATTTCAAGTGGTTAAAATGAAGAAAGAAAGGGTAATAATATATTGCAGTATCTGCTAAGTTTCTTCAAACGCAACGCTCGCATATGTGCAGACTATATAGAACCAATACTGTGCTCAGAATTCAATGTGGTTTGCAACAGAATTAACTATATTCTTCACATGAGTTTCTTGTATATCTTCGGGTGAGAAAAATATTTATAACGAAGATCAAAATTGACCTGGTCTTTACCCTAAACAATCTCAACTTACATCCGCGAGAATCCTCTCAAAAATTTCATCGCTAAATTTTCTCCTTAAATGATTTTCTATCCCAAAATTTTGATTTCAATGCTTATTGAAGACAATCTCAGAAAATACAATTAAGAAAAAATTTCCGTCTTTTATAGCATCTATTATGACACTTTTAAACCCTAACACTTATTTTTCTGTTCAAATCCTGTATTTCTTTTCATTACATCGTCTTAAAAAATAAAAATTCAATTTTTCTTTGGACAGAACGGCAGAGAACACACAGTCAGCTTTCTAAAAGTTTTATATTTCTTTTTCAAGCTACGTCAAAGGCCAAGCTTTGTTAAATAAATATGGCAATTAAAATTTTCCTTTTTCACTTCCTCGTATGCTAAGAGTAAGAAAGCATTGTAAAAAATTCGAACTTAAAATTTTGACGAATCTCTACATTTTAGAGAGATTCGTCCCCCCCCCCCATCCTCCCCAGAGTCGAAAAACACATTTTTGGATTTGTGTTTATTTGTATACTTTCTTAACACAAAATTCCTACAAAATTTTGAGCGAAATTTATTTAGCAGAAATATGTGTGTCCTAATTTAAGCCAACACGATAACTCTAAGACGAAGAGATGGATCAAATTTGGTATGCAGATTTAACAAATAAAGTTTTTATATATGTATTAGATTTGGAACCGAATCTTTCAAAGAGTTGGTTGCCTATCAGTCTGTGCTTTCTCGTGCATGTAAACGCGGTAATTCAAAAATGCAAAATATTTAATAAATGAAATTCAACTTGTGACTACAAGTGCAGTTTTGTGAAAAAAGTTTCTTCTAATCGGCTAGCAAAAAAGACAAGGAAAATAAATGTAGATTAAGTTGTTGTTGTGCTGTTGCTTATGGCAACAGCACAAAACTATGGCAGTTGTCATAGACAAACCCGCTAGCGAAGTCTGCGATTTTAAGCCAAGTTTTATCATCTCTTGTTTCAGTAGTGCCTTCTTGACCCAAGAGTACGTTTTAGCTACTCATGCGTCACAGCCCTTTTAACGCGACGGAATTCATTCATACATTTCATTCACTCATCCACAGATCGTCATTTAGACCCGAGTCAGAGAACGATCACCTCTGATCCAGTATTCCTAGTGGTATTATCTCGACTTACAGGACTTTGTGGCTAGCAGATTTATATGTGCACCAGTCACCATGTACACGCAGAGTCTTCGGCCGGTGGGGATAGAGTCAGTAATAATGATAAATTGGCCCTAAAATTTATATTTCGTAAATATTGTTCGTCAATGTCATGTATTCGTGACTGTATAAAAGTTCTCCCATTTCATGCGTAGTAGGGGAATAAGATCTTTGTTGTTGAGTATCCGAGAACGTTTAGGGGAGATAACCCACAACAGTGTATTAACTGAATCCCAGCAGGTAATCGCTAAAGACTATATGTTACTAAAGATTTTCGTAACCATTGCTTACTGAAAGCATGAGATTAATTGCAAGAATACTTATTAAATCGGGGAGATCATTCTCACTGTTTTTCATTTAATGTCAATGGAAGTGCGTATTAAAAAAAAACCCTTGATTTGAGAAATATGGTTTAAAAATTATAGAAAATTCGAGCCTGTCACCCGAAACATTGTGGCATCATACATTGTTAGGCTTGATGCGTAGTTTAAAATTTAAATTTTAAAAATCATCTTAGGAATTTACTTTTTATTCCTTCCGCACGTCTGATCCGGGCTCTTTTGTTTTAAATCCTTGGCGGTATTTTTTTCCCTTTTTTTCGAGATATTTAGGAGATCATAAATTTCCATTTTCGTAAAATAAATAATTACTTAAAATAATAATAATTTTTATAAAATAGATATAATGAATCATAAATAATAAAAATAAAACGAAATTTCTAATTTTAAAAAAATTCAAGGAACACCACCTTGATGTTCCCGGATGGTATAGTGTTAATGAAAGCAATGATAACAGATAGATAAATTCCTCCACCTTAACGTTCTTGCGCTTAAATGCAGCCAATAAATCAGTAAAAAGTATTCTTACAAAAAATAAAAAATAATGAATAATGGATTATTCCAAAATAAATGAATTATTTTTGTTGATTCATTATAATTAGAGAAAAAATGGTGGGAAATAAAACTGGCATTATTTTTTTGCTAATTTGAATTTTAAAATGGTATTAAAATATTGAATTACTTAAGATAAAGATTCACGTTTCGATATTAATTAAATATATAATCAAATCTTTTGGTAACCATTTCTTATGGAACACTTTCAACTCAATTTATTTAAAAAAGGTGTATCCTTCTTTTCTGGGCTCAGTGTGCGCCAGAATGTATAGAATGATGCCAAAATAAAATTGGAAAATATATGATCAAAGGATTGGGTAAATGAAGATTAAACAAATTCGCGAATAACAAAAAAAAGAATCCAATAGAAAAAATGCACTCGAGTTATTCCCTACTGTTATAATAATATTTATCGTATATTATAACGGGACAGCGGGAAGGGTCTTTCCAATATCTCCTCGGACACTCTAATAAAAGTGAATTTGTGATGTAGACGCGTTTTTTCCTAATTTATTTGGAACCAAAATTTGGTACAGGAATAAAATTGCAATTACAAAATGACAATAATCAAATTTGGTATATTTAAATCGTTGCGTTTTTGAGTTATCGTGTTTCTGAAAGTGCAGACAGATAGACGCTTGGTAGGATTTAGCTCACCATTTGAGTGCTGTCTACAATTGTATGCTTCTAGCTTTTATTTTGTAATTATTGTGTTAACTTATATTAGAACCGACAGAATTCCTTTGAGTGGATATGGCTCTCACTTTGATAGAAATCTATAAATTTGGTATAAACTTCCTATACTAAATTCTATCCATCTAGCTCAAAGCGTAGTTGTCACAGATACATAGGCATTTTACAAAAATGTGTTTCTTGAACTCTCATACCAGGAGATGTGTCAAAATCTCGAATTCGAATTTTGCGGGACCTTCTCGCATATTTCGCATACGAGAAAGCAAAAAGAGTCATTTTATATCTACAGCGATGGAGAGCACGTGCGAAAAGGGAGAAATGCGTCAAAAAGATAGCCTGCCAATGACGAGACACTACGTGGAGGTCAGAGCTTGATTTTTGTAATTGACAGATGGAGAAATCAAACAATGGAAGGTGCAGACTGTATTTGGTCTAAAACAAATCGACCGCGACATTTGGGGGTGACCGCCTTTACTAATTCTTGTCTCCTTCAAAATGATATCATTTTAAAAGCAAGTAGTTCAGAACCTAAGATTAACTTTTAGAATTTAACGGACGAAGTAAAGTATTCATTTTTTAAAAAAAAGTTCCCATATCATTTATCATCGTTCTTTGATTCTACCTACTTGTGTGAATCTGCATTTTCAACGATGAATATAATTAAGACAACATATCGTTCCCGTCTCACAGACGACCCCTTAGAATAATCGAATGCAAGATGAGCAGTTGGTAATTACATATCGAAATATTCAAGGCTGGCGGACAGTATGAGGACTAAGTCTTCTATTAACTATAACTACGGGAACTAACTTTAGATAAAATGATTTATGTTTAATGTCGTTTGATTATGTCGCATCGTTTGATTTTATTATATTTGTGGCTATTATTATTATGTTTGTAGTTATGTATGTAAGTACAAATTCCGTGTTTATAATTAAGTTATAACAAATACAGTAGAGCTTCTTTTAGCTCACCACACCTACACCACTGGGTGGACCGCAACACCTTAAAAAAATAGAAGTAACTCGTTCCCTGGTAAAGTCTGGCTACCCCTAGTCTAAAATGACGTGAACGTCAATATCTGGCTGTTCAGACTATTGCAAACTACCATTTCAACTTATGCAATGTAAATGTGCGCAGTTATCTTGCTTTGTAATCTATACTTATAATAAAGCTCAATGTGTGTGCGTGTGTGTGTGTTGGCGCTCTATAGGCCAGACCGTTTGACATACAGCTACCAAATTTGGTACATGTATACCTTGGAGGTTGGGAATGTGCACCTGGGGTTTCTTTTTTCGAATTTTTAATTAGAATTTTAATTATTAATTAAAACTAACTTTCCCGCCAAAAAAATCTTCCATTTTCCCCACCGCCAACTTTTCCGCCAAAAAAATCATCCATTATCCCCAGCGCCAAACGAGAAAGGCTTCAGTTTTTTTTTCTCCCAACAGTAATGAGGTTAGGGTTAAAATTTTTCGGCGGATTATTTCAATCGGTTCTGTTTATTTTCTTAATGTTTGATGCATTTAAAATTAAACATTGTTAATGAATCAATCTTTCAGATTCATTCTGAAGTACTTTTGAATTAAAATAAAACAGAATAAAGGAAATTAAAAATTTCTAATCCGCATAGCGTTACCCCAACTGGCGTAGAAAAAATCACGTATTTGCGTTACGTAACCGGCGAAGAAAATTCACGCATGCGCATTCTGTTCTGATTGTTGCCATGACAACGTTATCAATGGATGATTTAAATTATTTTTGGGTTAGTTGCATGCTTTTGTAAGTAAATTGTATTTATGTTAGTTATATATTTTTTGTATGTGCTTATAGTTTTAAGTACATCGTTTTTTAAGTAGTTTTTTTAAAACCTGTTTTCAACCGTTTATTTTAAACGATTCGTTTTATTTTCTTAGTGTTTGATGCATTTAAATTTAAACATTGTTAATTAATCGATCTGCTCATAATGAATCTAAGAAAATTTTGTTGACCAACTCTTGAGATATTACATAAATTAAAAAAGATATTCTTTAGTGCCCATAAAGTTTAAACGCTGAGTGACTCTATTTTCAGTAATCAGATTATAAAAAAAATGCTTTGTTTCAGTAAAAAATATTATTATATTAATTGAAGATAAATTCTTTCCACTTTAATTTAAAGCATAAATTCTACGGGTGCTAACAGAAAATGAGAGAGATACATATTACGTTATGACTGAAGGCCTTTATAATATTATGAATGAATTATATGATAATCAAAATTTGAAGTTTTAAAATATTTTGATGAAGAAGCTATTAAAGTAGAAATTGCATAAAATATTTAATTATTAAAATTTTAACGAACATTAAGATTGGCGAACCGGCTGGTCGCCAAAGGCGGCTAGTGTTAATATAATTGCAAACTACTATTTCATCTTACGTAATGTAAATGTGTGCAATTATTTTGTATTGTTTAATCCCGCAACAATACAATTATTTTGTATTGTTTAATCCTGTTGTTAATCCTGTAACTTGATTTGCGAATTTGTTTTCTCTAACAAAAAATTGGTTTCTTATTAAGAACTTATAAAATCATTAAAACACGCCTTATGGATTTTGTTAATTGCAGAAAACTTGACATCTGAAATGGCATGATGTCATTTTAATCTAATACTATTAGGACACAAACTAAAATGCTTTTTAGAAATATATTTTTGAAGGCTGCTCGTTTCTCAATTGACCAGTTGCCACTCTTCGTTTATGGAAAGAGTAAAGTCATTGAAAGAATACTTTTGTAAATAGAAATATCCACAAAGAGTTTTATGAAATCATTTTACAAAAAGCACAGGCTTTTGAAAGCTGTGGATCAACTTACAGGAGAGTTATCTTCCATTGCATAAGACTACCCGGAAATTTTAGACATCTCTACACTCTATCTATTTACGTGGAAGACTCTTTTGTACATTTCTTCTATTGGAAAATAAGCGCGGAAGTTATTTGGAAAGAATAATAGATTTTATAGTGCAGACTAAATAAACCGGAACTCTTTAGTGAAACATCTCAACAGTCTGTAGGAAACGAGTATTTATTTAAAATCATTGTTTTTAAAACAATTTTATATCGTTTTTATTAAACTTACTTATATATTAAACGTTTTCTTTCGTTGAAAAAGATTTTAAAAAAAGCAAGAGCGTCTTGTTATGTGACTATTATTCGTAAAAATGTCTAGTCTTTGGATCCACGTTGCATTTTAGTTCATCTTTAGCAGAAGAAGCATTGGCATAAAATTGGTAATATAATTGAATCAACAGGTTAATAAATTATTGAAAAAATAAATAATATAGTAAATCATTTTGGGATACTTCCACAGTGGTTAATACAGGGATTTCATCCTTTAAACAAAATTTTGAAAAATATTAGTAACCCTTTCAAGAAGAAACCATTTGATATAAAATCAGAATAGATTGTTAACATTAATGAGACTGCATTGGAATATATTTCATAAGGTAATAAATAAGACTTCATTGAGCAAAAGGCGCTTGTTTAATAGGAATAATTTCTAACAGTATGAAGGCAATTTTTGCTGCGATAGTAAAGTAAGAAATTTAAAGTAGTCAATAATTTACAAATCAATATAAAAGAATTTGAGGTCTCATTTAGTGGATAAAAAGCAAATCATTGAAGAATAAAATAAAATAATGATTTGTTTGAAAAAAATGAATGTGTTTCGAACGGATTTAATTTGATGATGTCCGGAATAATATGCAAGAAGAATTTGTGTGCGAATTTACTTATTAGAGCGATATGATATGCATATTAATTATAATTGAAAAGAAATGTCCTGTTTCAAATGTTACCAATCAACTTTGAAATGAACAAGAATGCGAATGGTTAATTTTCTTCTAATTTGAATGACAACTTTGACTCGTCATACGTACTTTTAGCAAAACAAATGCATGACGAATTAGAGTCATTATATATATCGGATAAGGGCTAAAAACCGAATGAAAATGGTCAAATGATTAGATGTCAGTTTTCTGTGGCTCATGGACTTGGGTGTCAATTCTAATATTGAGATATCCAAAAGACTCAATAAATAAGAGAACGACGATGACCAATATTTGAAGTTAGGAGCATGACAAACTCCAGCCTCAATCTGTGTTTTGCATTTCTGTACACACTGACAGGATGGAAGACCTTATGACATTGAGTTCTAACAGACCTTGTCTATTGTGCAATCTCTCAGAAAAGAGCACCGGTGTTGAATATGCCAATGAGCTACTTGACTTTAAATCGTTATATGATTAATCACTTCGAAGTTGACAATACATTTAATTTGCAAAGCGATAGCAGAAGTTGTTTTATTTTAGACTAGCCGCCTTTGGCGACCAGCCGGTTCGCCAATCTTAATGTTCGTTTAAATTTTAATAATTAAATAGTTTGAACCGGAGTTTAACCCCCTTTTTCGCCAAGTTGAGATAACGCGCCAAAGCTGGCAATCTTTATTATGCACTATAATTGAACATCTGCTCCTTTGCTTTTGAACATTTCGCAAGGTCGTTGTTGCCGATTTTTAAAAATTTCGCCAAGCAGGGGGTTAAACTCCGGTCGTACCATTAAATATTTTACGCAATTCCAACTTTAATAGATTCTTCAGCAAAATATTCTAAAACTTCAAATTTTGATAGTCATATAATTCACTCATAATATTATAAAGGCCTTCAGTCATAACGTGATATGTATCTCTCTAATTTTCTGTTACCCCTCGTAGAATTTATGCTTTAAATTAAAGTGTAAATGATTAATCTGCAATTAATATAATAATATTTTTTACTGAAACGAAGCATTTTTTTTAATAATATGATTACTGATAATAGAGTCACTGAGCGTTTAAACTTTATGGGCACTAAAGAATATCTTTCTTAATTTATGTAATATCTCAAGAATTTGTCAACAAAATTTTCTCAGATTCATCATGAACAGATTGATTAAATAACAATGTTTAATTTTAAATGCATCAAACACTAAGAAAATAAAATGAATCGTTTAAAATAATCGGTCGAAAACAGGTTTAAAAAAACTACTTAAAAAACGATGTACTTAAAACTATAAGCACATACAAAAAATATATAACTAACATAAATACAATTTACTTACAAAAGCATGCAACTAACCTGAAAATAATTTAAATCATCCGTTGATAATGGTTGTCATGTCAACAGTCAGAACACAATGCGCATGCGTGAATTTTCTTCGGTAACGCAATGCGCGAATTTTTCTACGCCAGTTGGGGTAACGCTATGCAGATTATACATTTTTAATTTCCTTTATTCTGTGTTATTTTAATTCAAAAGTACTTCAGAATGAATGTGAAACATGGATTAATTAACAATGTTTAATTTTAAATGCATAAAACATTAATAAAAGAAAAAGAATCGTTTGAAATAATCCGCCGAAAAATGTTAACCCTAGCCTCATCACTGTTGGGAGAAAAAAAACTGAAGAGTTACTTATTTGGCGGTGGGGAAAATGGAAGATTTTTTTGGCGGAAAAGTTGGCGGTGGGGAAAATGGAAGATTTTTTTGGCGGGAAAGTTAGTTTTTAATTAATAATTAAAATTCTAATTAAAATTTCAAAAAAAGGTACCCCAGGTGCACATTCCCGACCTCTAAGGTATGCATATACCATATTTGGTAGCTGTATGTCAAATGACCTAGCCTGTAGAGCGCCAACACACACACACACTGAGCTTTATTTATAAATATATATATAGATATAGATTTAACTTGCAAAGCGATAGCAGAAGTTGCTTTATTTGAAGTGAACCTGAAGCCCACTATCGTCAATCAAAGGTTCGTGAATGAGAATCGTAAGCAAAGAGTAGCTCAGAACTTCGGCTATGACAATGATGTTAACCAATTGCGGTGGAAAGACGTGTCACGCACATCGAGCTTTTGTCACAAAATCACCAATGATGGGCTACACACGCCAGCAGGCAGAGACGTAAAAGTGATATTCACGACCTGTTGTCTGAGATTATTACTGGGAAAGACCAAATGATACATTGATGAAAAAATTAACAAATTTAACTTTAAATTTTCATCGCCACAGCCAATCTGTTATAATGATTTCAGTAAACAAAGTTGTTGAAAATGGCGTGCAAAGATTGAATATAAGACCATTTAATTTTCATTGTACTTTTCAGTCATTAAATCTAGCGATTAAATGATGCGACTCATATTACATACAAGACTATTAATGTTTTCAATACTGTTTAATTTTTTTTCACTTTTTTTATATAAAATAGGTGAAATATTTTTCATTTTATCAAAATAATTCGTACTGTTATAACTTTGGAGTTTTACTTAACTAATATTAATTAATCTGAAGCTTTAAAATCGAGTTGCATGGAAAAACAAGTATTCATAAATGATTATTTATTTTATGAAGGAATCGTACTAATTAGAGATTCTAAAAGTTTGCTTCCTATTTCAATCTCTTCGGAAGAAACGTTTTGCGTAATTTACAAAAATAATCTAGAGCAAATTTCGATATAAGCTTGAGAATGTTATTGACAATATCATTTTGTATGACATCCTTTTCAAATTAAAATAAATGAAAAATAATTTACTATTATCTATGTCACGGGAACGGACTTTCTGTCATTCCGTTTGCACATGTCATTAATTTTATCGATGATAAGGATAATGAAGAGTTTTCGTCATCAAAAGCGATGTGTTACTTTTTTATTGTATTATTTTACGAATTTGTAATATTGCTTTCCTGCTCAGTAAATCTCCTAATATAAATATATATATATTTTCAGGATATTTACTGTAATGGTTGCTGAGTCAGTGCCCCCCTCGTTCCCTTGGCGATAAACTTGGCCACTTGGTGATGAAATTAGCGCCTTTGGCGACTAAAATGAAAGATAGAATATTCGAGAAACTTGACGATATCTCGGTTAGCATCCTTGTCACGAAAGCTATAAAATGCCAAAAAGCAATACGAGTGCGTTAGTAATAGTGAGTTGAGTCACGACCTTCGTAATACAAGGCCTCACAACTCCCAATGCGTTCAGCCCATGACGTCATGAGGTTGGATGAATTCTGTGCAAAACGATAGTCGTTATCGTAGTGACGAATGGGAAATGTGTATTTGGCTTTGTTTGAAAGTTTTCTGATCTTTTTGCATATTAATTTTAATTTATCGTAATGAAGATGCCTAGTGCGTGCTGTGTTTCCAATTGTAAAAGTAATTTAACAAAAAATAGCTCCAATGTTTCTGTATTTTCGTTTCCATACTATGAAAACACTAGAAGAGCATGAATCTCTGCAATAAAGCGGGACGATTTCGTACCAACTAAATATAGTAAGGGAAGTTTTATTTTTTTGTACAATTTTTAGTTAATTAATTCTTTTGAAATACGAAACATTCAAAATTATGTATAACTTCCGTTTATCTTCTGTCATTTTTGTTTGCTCTACATTGAGTTGCTTATGCTTCCAATTACTTTGGTATTGTTTGCTTGAGCTAAATAAAGACCTTCTTTGTTTTATTGTTACTTCTCATAGTCTTTTGTTTATTTGTTCATAATATTTTAAATGTTATGTTTCTGTATCTTTTTAATTATACTTCATACATATTTTTTTAAAATCTGATTTAGGCCTAATATTTGTTGCTAACATTTAGGTCTGTGCTAAACATTTTCAAGAAAATCAGTTTTTAACAGTTAGAGAAGCATTTAATACCAGTACAGGATAACTTATTCAAGTACCACTAGAGTGTAAAAGGCAATTTTTTAAAAAAATTTTAATAATTATCACCAAAATCTTACAAAGAACTTAAGTGATTTATTGTTATTAGGCTCTTATAAAAAAGTTTAAAATCATCTAATGAATAATAAAACTTAATTTTTAATTATATATATCATGATTATAGATTGTAGCAGATTAAACTTATATTTTATTCTAAAATATTATGCAAAAAAGTTAGATATAGTTGTAAAAACAATATTAATTGCATGCTCATACAGTTTTAGAATATGTAGTTTTTATTTGTTTATCTATAAATCATCAGATTATATATAAAACAATTAATATTTATTATTATTTTTAAATATCATTAGTTATACACAATCTGAATCTTTAATTATAAATGAATGCAACTTGTACAAAATATCTGAAACTTTTTTTAAAAAAAGTAATGAAAAGTTACTGTTTTTAAATCAATTTTTCATATCATATAAAATCAATTTCTCATATCATATAAAATCAATTTCTCATATCATATAAAATCAATTGATTAATTCATGTAGAATAATGTATTATTTGAATGGTAGTATAAATAATTACTATAGATATTCCAACATAATATTGAACTACTAGGTATTTATTTTGGATGAATGATTGTTTCTGTTGATTTTAAATTTTGTTATTTAATACTCAATATGATTTTATTTAATACTGTCCAACATACGTTAGCTTTTAATTTATTTATTAAGAAAATATCTATTCTGTTTTTGGTTTTAAGTTTTAATAAATTACTAATTATTTTATCTAAAGAATTCCACTTTTTTCTTTCTTTTTTTCTAGGCTTGTACCTGATGCTGTACCTTCCCTAATTTATCCTCATACTTTTCCTCAGAATCAAAAGCAAGAAGAGAAACTCCAATGAATAGGGTAACACATAAAAAAATGGGAAAACTTTAAAGCAGCCTGAAATAGCAGTCTCCAAGACATAGCAAAAAGAGAGGAGACAGAAAAAATCAACACTTTTTCTGATTTAATTTTAAAATTTTAAATCCAATACATGGAGTATAATTCAAAAAAACAAACAAAATAATTTTTATTTGTCTAGGCACTTCTCAAGCTCCTAAGGTAAGCCATTCTTTATTAATTTCTTCCAAATTAGAAGTAATTTGTAAGTTTGTTTTTAACTTTATTTAATATTATCATTATTTTCATTTGTCTGTGTGAAATTTATAATAAAGTTGGAAAACAAAATGTATTTTGTTATTGTCTCTCTGCAAATAAAATTTTATGATTCAAATAGTGTATGATTTTTTTATTTGTGTTTTCTTTTACTGTTTCTACAGATTGAATTGAAATTAATTATAAATGCATTGAAATGTAAAATCAGATATAATAAAAGCTAGTTTATTAAATTGTATGAATTACTAATATATAAAATGAAAACAATTTTTAATGTGAAAAAACAAGCTGTGAAACTAATTCTTTTTTATCAGCAGAATTAGTTGGTGTAAAATTTAAATTTTATATTAAATACATTAATATTTTATTTGAAAGTTTATAAGTAATTTGAGAAGTAAACAATTTTATGTTAACTTATAAAATACAAATATTACCTGTCACGACAATAAAAAAATCATCAAAAGCTTTAAAAAGTATTAGATTAATTTAATTTTAAGCTTTAAAAAATATTTATAGGGAAAAAAACAAAACGATTTTTAATAAAATAAAAAGAAACCTCCTTTAAAACAAGAAAAACTAACAATAATACCCCAATGTATACATCTAAAAAATTTACATTGTGGTTTAAATGTTATTAAATGTAGTTTGAATGTTATTAAATGGTCAATAAGCTATAGAAGACCTTCAGATTTTCTACCATGCCGTTTCTTTTATTCACACAGGGAAAAAATAAATAATTTTATGCAAGGTAAATGTGTTTAATATTAGTAATAAGTTATTTTTAAGTGAATTTAAAATATACCTAAACATCAAGGAAGAAAGCGGGATTCTGCTCATGGCAGCCAATCATCCTACCCGTATGACGTCACAAATAAGTTGTTTTACGAAGGTCGCGCTTGAGTTGAGCTCTAGTGGATTACAGTTGAATAGAAAAATAATAGTTGAATTCTTTCCGAATGCTTTGTGCTGTTTGTTTGATAACTATTTGCTATTTGTGTGCTGTTGTTTATGGCAAATGTTGTTATTGTTTTCTACATGCTACAATATATTTGTGTTTTCGGGTATAATAAAGCGTTTTTGTTATAGCGCCTGTTATATTTTTTCACCGTATACACCGCATGCTTTTGAATTCCCCGTAACAATATTCATTGTCAATGCATGTTTATAGTAAAGGTTTCTAAAGCAAACGCTTTCTTCATATTTTTTCATAAATATTGTTGAAAATGATGGTCATAATTACGAATTCTGATTTTGAAATATCTTTTATATTTTGTTAGAAAATTAAATTTAATTTATCAGTTTTTGTGATATTTTTTTAATAATTAAACTTTAAATTTCCCAAATGTATCATAAATTTCGAATGGGGAGAAATGATTATTATGAGATATTAAATGACACTTTGATTGTAATTCCTCTGACTTTTTTGTTTCTATTCGCTTTTGCTTTATGAGGGGAGAGGTGATTATAATAATAAGCAAATACAACAGCCAGGTTGATGTGCCAAAACACATGTTTGTTTTAGTCGTGAAAATTGCCAGAGTAACTTTCATATCTTATCATTATTCTTCCCTTCATACTTGATAATATCAATATTGATATTATCAATACTGACATTCCTATCCGTGAAAAGAATAGATAAATAATAAATGAGGAAGACAATTCTTTAATTATTTGAATGCTTACCTGAATTATTCTAATTGCCGAATTTACTACGTAAGACTGCAGAATGAATAAAACACGAATTAGTGTTGTTCATTAATTAGTGTTATCTTTATTTTTAAGTATCTAGCAAGAAAAAAAAATCAAATTATTTATATTTCTTTTATTGTAATAATAATAACTGATGGTAATCACCATATCTGAACAAAGTTTGGCTAGATTTCTTTTCTTTCATTAGCAGTATTTTTGCCTATGGTAAGTTTTTCAATATAACTACAATATACTTTTAGGTTTCAAATAATTTGCAGTCGATAATCATCGAAAGAATCAAATAAATAATCTAACTTTCTTTATATCCTTTTAATGAAATCAGACGAATATCTAATGAGAATTTATTTTCCAAGCGTAAATACTTGTTCCTGGTTTTTGCTTGCAAACAGATTCAATACATTTCAAAATGAACTCGACTTCGAAATTTTCTTCCCATAGCATTTATGCAGTGCACTTTGCACATGAAAATCATTTAACGCATGTGATAAAAGGAATCTAAGAAACAAACATTCTCGGCTGGACTCTGTAAAGATTCTCCTAATGTATCCAAAAAACGTCTTCCATTGATGATTTTTCACTGTTTCATTTTTCGTAAACTAGGCTTTTCAGATAACTTCAAAAAAAGTTTCTAAAAAAAACTATTTTTCTTGCATTTCAAGTTCTACAAGTTTATCTCTCAGCGATGTGATTTTGATTTTCGTCCAATAAATATTTAAAAGCATTTAAAATTTTCTATACTACGAAACATTTCGTATTCAAATAAACTAAACATGAAGTATAATATGAAATAACTGAAATTCACATAGTGTGTTTTTGGAACAGAGGAAGACAAAGAAATACAATATTAAAAATCCATGCCTTTTTTATTGATAATTGTGACAAAATGCTTGTTAAAAATTAAAATATTTACATAGTATGCTATTTATAAATTACCTTCAAATTAAAATGCAAAAAAGGAGAAAATGAAGTTCGCATGTTCCAAAATTTCGTTCCAATGCCGTTGAGACCAAAAATCAATGTAGTTCTACGCATTTTATGTACATGACAAAATTCATCTGTTGACATGAATTTGTAATGTTACTTCCCTGTGTAGTTGGCTCCATTGTAAAGAAGCAGTTTTATGGACAGCTCTGATGGATGCTAAATGAACGCCGGATCAATAATCTCAGATTTTGGCAAACATTTGCTAACTTTTCAAAGAATTTGTTACAGAATGGAAGATTCCAGAATCAACCAGGATTTTAGTGATAGAATTTTGACACTAGAATGCATTTCATGTCGACCTTTCCAGAAGTTTCTGTGCCCTGAAAACTATAATAACTCGGGAGATAAAACAGGAATCAGTCGGTTGAACTGAGCTCAAGCAATTAGATGAGTTGAGTACTAAATCGTGCGCCGAATCTTCATGTATCGCCTTCAAGTATCCATTCATGTATCGAAGTAGCATTCAATCGTGTGTCTGGTAATCAGTCGTTTAGTTATATCGACAGTCGAGAGAAGCTCAAGCGAGTAAATAGTAGAGAACAGAAGACGTTTGAGGGATGTGAATAGGTGTGTGAGATCTCTCTTCTTGTGGAGTTTTTCTCAGAGCTTAATATTGTTGCCATACTGTAAGTACTGTACAGTATGGCTGTGCTTTGTTGTTTGTGTGTTAGTATTCTCTAATTTCTCTCTCTTCCTCTTTTTTTAAAACTATTTTTCAAATTTATTTGACAGATTTTTAGAGTTTTTCTCCCATTTTTTTTCATTTGAAAAATTAACAGAAATTTGAATATTTACCATTGATGATATTATAAGAAGTTGTTATAAATTGGTGATGGAAAAGGCTAAGGGATGTATCATTTTACTCAGGTGCATTGCTCTGAATTTAATTCAAACGCTTTAAAAGTTATTGATGACCCGGAGGACGGGGAGAAAGCAATGGTTTAGAACCAATATGCATGTACGATGTGTGTCGATCAAGTCAATAGTGACGCATAATTTGGGACCAGTGGTTTGTATTGTTAGGCGTGAATATATATCTGCAAATTTCCGCCTATATCTGGATAAAGGCAGAAGAATCACCAATGTCATTTTGGCGGGAAGTCCATGCACACTAAACAACTGTCATTAATATGATGTCGTTAACGACTTTTCGTTGATAATCACATAAATACATTGGTCTGCTTCTTTCTTTGCGCAGCTGTAAGGCAATCAATGTTTATGGCTTTTCAGGGGACATATGTATGCCGTATTTGTCATGAATATTATTCGCCATTGGTTATTTTTTTTATTTATGGATTAATATCATATTTTTAAAAACACAAGTCCTTATTCATATAAACGTGGACGAAAGATATTAAAATATTGATTAAAAAAATATTTGAATAAATATGCTATCGAAAAAACTATTCCTGCTGGACGCCACCATCATTTATCACATCGACCACACTTGGTGTTCCTTTCTCCACTGCTCAAAGCTACAAGTCCAGTTCAGTCGCCTGATGACGGATGTTTACAGTTGATTGTAAAGATTAAGTGACATAAGAACTAATGAATTGCATTGCAAAACTGATAAATGGTAAATACATGACTAATTATTATCATGTGAAAGTGTAACAGACATTTTCTTAGAGCCGGAAAGTAAAGTCACTAGCGACGAGTCGATCGGGAGTTGTGACTACAGCCCATTTTACGGCTGCTTGTTCGGTACAAGTTTTGCTTTCAGATCTAGAAATCTCAACTCTTTCCTGCCATTGTCCATGTACTTGCAACACCAAGAAAGAACGTTGTTCTGTTACCAAACTTTTCCTGTAACATTGCAAATAGCATTGTTATATAAACATTTTAAATTATGAGTCTTTTTATTATAATAATTAGAACTAAAAAATAATGAAATTTTTAGAATTTCTTTTTAAAATTAAGCCTAAAATGTTGGCATTTCGGCTGCTGCCGTTTCTTCTAAAAAAATCTGTCATATATGAAATAAATTATTTTGTTTCATTCCTGGTAAATTTAAAAACAATATATAATTCGTTTTAATTTAGTTAAAGCTTTTAGAACTATAAACTATTATTTTTCTGATGGCATAATTTAAATTTTTCCTCTAAAAATATTTTTTACAATTCAAATTCAGCTGTTTAACTTATTTATAGCGATGACTTCTATAAATCAAATAAAAATATTACATCTTTCTTAAGGGGGGGGGAATAACGAAAAGACTAAAGTCAATAAAATTGAAGGATGATCCATTTTCAGTGCAATTCGAAGGAAAAGTGCAATTCGGAGCAGAAGCAGATGATTTTCCATACATCGTTCAAAGAAACGAAATATAGATACCAAGATCGTTCCAAAGAGGCAGAAAAGTGAAACAAGGATGCACTTGATACCATTTTTTTGGTATTAAAATAAGAAATGTATCGAAAGATAAAAACACTTACAAATATTTTTGTTTGAAGTACTTAATAGTTACTTTGAAATTTTGTTTACTATCTTTATTTACTTGTTAAAATGTCTTTGTTTAAAGCTTTTATTCTTAGCACATTCAACGAATACGAAAAATATCTAGGGATAATACTACAAGAAAGATAAGAAATTGTCCTTGAGAATATATATATATGTAACATATTTTTGGTTGAAGTAGAGTGCAGGTTTGAAGACATAGATGAGACGTTGTATTTTTAATTTCGTCTTATACCTTTCCGAGTTCCAAGCATGATTATATACAAGAAGGCGCGGCGCAAAAGCAGAAGTAAAGAAAGAAGGCAAAAAGGGACGAACAGATGATAACCAGTCTTATATAACATAGGATTTCCGGCAACGTACAGATGAAATACATATTTTAACTTCTGATAAGGGCAAAAGTATCATTTTCATTTGATACGTAGTACTGATGGTGCATTATTTTTACAAAGGGATTAATTAAATCGAAAGTGGAATTGGATCACGAAATAAGAGAATGTTTTAGAAGGAAGTTACGATGGGCTAAATTAAGATAAAGTTTTGGAAAATAATTTGTATTAAATTAAAAGTTTAAAATATCATTACGCACACACACACACACACACATATATATGTATGCATATATATATTGTTACGAATCTGTGATGCTGCTTCCCAGCACAGTTGGTTCCATCATCAGAAAGACTGTTTTACAGTCATCTGTATTGGACGGAGTCCGGGTGTCGCGTCGGAGGTCCCAGAGCTTGGCGACAAACTTGGTGACCATTTGGCGACTTTGTCGCCAAAATAGATTATACCCGAAACCTCGAGAATTTTCCCGATCTGTTCATTGGGAACCTAGATACGCCTCGAAAGTTTCTGATTGGTTGAGAGGCTTCTAGCCCCGCCTCTTGAGACCTATAAAAGGAGGCAGTCTGCAGCTGCCGGGGTGGTAGTCGGAATCGAGGTTATACAACTGATCTTCCAGAGATAAGCAGAGCAGCGACGGAGTCAAGCTAGTGCTGAACTAGGCTGTGCGCTACTGTCTGCAGTAGAGTCTTGTTGTGTGCAAGTCTCGGCTGAAGATAATTGTCTTCTCCATGCTGCATATAGTGGTCGTCTTTGTGCTGTCTTGTGTGTCGTAGTGTCAATAAGTGTGTCGTAGTGTGTTCGTCTACTGAAAGGACTGTTCATTGTGTTGTGTTATCTTCATACCATACATAACCACTAAATACACACTAGTAAACGAACCCGACGGATTGATAGTAATAGAGGGAAATCCGTAACAATATATATATATATATATATATATGTGTGTGTGTGTGTGTGTGTGTGTGTGTGTGTGTGTGTGTGTGTGTGTGTGTGTGTGTGTGTGTGTGTGTGTGTGTGTGTGTGTGTGTGTGTATGTGTATATATATATATACCTTCAGGCAGAGATTCAAAACAAAACAAGGGATTTTTTTCTGTGAGGATTCTGACTTTTTGTCCAACAATATTGACCCCTCGTGTGTATATATATATATATATAGAAAGAGGTTCACAAACTAACTAAAACACTAAATGGAATTCACACTAATTCATTGAAACACTAATTCATAACAAAAAGCGCAACTTCCAAAAAAAATAATAAATTAAAATTTAGGTGATATGTCGTACAGCGCATATACGATATCCTTTACCCTGCCACGGGAACTCCAAAAAGCTGAGAGAGGGAGCTGAAGTCAGTCGAACTGAGCTCAAATAAGTAGTTGAGCGAAGGAGTAATTATCTCCAGAAAGCATTTTCTGAGAGTTTTGTACTTGTGCTGTTGTTTAATACCAATTTGCTACTTGTGCGGTACTGTTTATTTCAAGTTTTATTTGAATGAACGCTTTTACTAATGCATTTTTGAATAGAAAAAATATTTCTTAATTAGCTTGTTATACTTTTGCCACATAAAACCCACGGACGTTTTTTTTTTTTTCCCTACATTGATATACAGCCATCCTGTACACAATTCAACAAATGAGAATATCAAAATACTATAGAATATTAAATTTGAAATCAGCGAAAAGCGCCAAGTGAGGGCATTTGAAAATGAAACCTTTAGAAACTATGCTTTGATTACCAGTAGATTCAAAGCAACTTATAAACTTATGAAGAAACAAATTCGTACCATCAATTGTTAAAATTATTAGCAGAAATAAAATCGAAGAATTTAATGAAGTAATCACATACTTGATATTAGCTATGTTTTAAAAAATACTTTTAGAGAAGAGAAAATTCAAAAAGACCTGTCCACCGCATTAATAATTTAATGGCCACACATCAACACAGTCAAACGCTGCTTGAGGCCAGCAATATTTTTAAAGAATTGATGTTAATTTTTTATATAAATTCATGAAATAATTCAACGTGTTCAAACATCCACATAAAATACAATAGTAAGACCACACAGCTGCTCCAATTAGAGTGTTAACATTCCCAACCTAACCAACCACCTTTAGATTGAATTGTTTAGCTTAGACACTTCTCTTCATCCATGTTCTTCTTCAGAGAAACATGAAAAATATTATGCAAGAATAATGGATCTCATTTCTCTAAGATGACGGATCTTATTTGAAACTGTGATCATACATGCAGAAAATTCAACACGCGAATCATACTTTTGATTCGGACCACTACTAAATGAGATGATTACTACCTCTTAATAGTAGCAGGAAAGAGATGATTTAATTAGATGGTATGTGTGAGTCGCGGGCTGTTCACATGGCGGGACAGAAAGAGGAGATATAAACTAAACATAGGCATGTTTTATTCGCATCAAATTATACACCAAAAGAGAACTTTTTCTGTCATCCAAATATGGTGACATGACCTTCAAAGTGTTAATTGTATGTTTACTGTCGTTTTCACGTCTGTTGACCAACTGATGGGAGATATTCGTGAGCATTACACGAAACTATGTTATTTCGCCCAATATTGTTATCCAATTCCAATATTTTTTATCCAAAAATTGAGTTTGTAAGTTGCAATATTCGTAAATTATTGATGATTCGATTAAATGTGAAATGTCTCTAAGTTTCATATTCATTTTTCCTTCATTCTCTTATATCAGCCATCCATTGCTAAACATTGAAGCACAGTCTGTCAAAACCTCATACCGCAGTTCAAAGAAACCAAAACAAAATTTTATAATCATCCCATATTGGTACTCTTTAGAACAAAAGAAAACATCTAACATCTTTCCGCGTCAACCGAAATTGCTTGAAATGACAAAAGACGGGAAATTAACTAGTAAGCACACGCCATTTCGAACATCATTCAAACAATGTTCTGAACTTTTAGTGTGCATCTCATATAATGGAGAAGGGGAATGGACTCTTCCAAGCAAAACAAATTCATTTTTCTTAAAGTAGTGTAGAGACAAAAGAGGGTGGTGGAGAGAGCATTCGAAACCGAGAAACTGATTTTCCAGGCGTCGGAGTTCCAATCGATCTCAATTTCCGGAACGATTTCCGAATCGGAATGAATTCTCTTATTTCCAGATGAATGAGAAATAAAATAACACAAAGAAGTGGAGTGGGGGATGTCGAGATATTTGTCTTTCATGTTAGGCATGATGGTGACTGACAAGTCGTTTGTTGTTCAATTGAACTCAGTTGATTGTTGTAATTGAGCCGTAGAAGGAGCCTTCCTTTAAATTTAACATTTTTCTTCTTTCCGAATGTTTGAAGAGAGGATCTGTCACTAATAATTTGTTTCGAAATGGATTTATATTGATTGTTTCATTTCAGAACTGCGAGCAAGAATGGTAATAATTTGAATTTATAATTTTTTCATTAAATATTTATGTCATTTAATATATATATATACAAAAGTATTAAAATCAAGTTAATAGGAAAATTTAAAAAAATAAATAAAAATTAAACCAAAAAAATATAAAAAAGAATCCGGCCTGAAGACTTTCAAGGGTCACCCTCAGGCAGGGATTCAAAGAAAGGGATTTTTTCTGTGTCGATAGCTTAAAATTTCTTTGACTGCAGATGGTATGTGCTTGCCTTTTCGTTCTTCCATTAGTGCTATTTTATGGTATTTTTTTGTTTTTATTGTTATTTTTGTTATTGTATTTTTACTTAGTAGTGGTTATTTTCTTGTAATTTGTTGTTTTGTATTTCCCTTTCTGTTGAAATGGTATATCTCTTGGGCCTAATTTCAGGGGATTTTAGAGTCACGAGGAATCATTATTAGACAAATGTCTGCATTTCCTTATATTATAAATACAGAAAAAATCCCTTTCTTTGAATCCCTGCCTGAGGGTGACCTTTAAAAAAGTCTTCAGGCCGGATTTTTATATTTTTTTGGATTCTTTTTTAATATTTTTTAATAATTTTTTTGGTTTAATTTTTATTTGATTTTTGTTTTTCCTATTAACTTGATTCTAATACTTTTGTATATATATATATATATATATATATATATATATATATATATATATATATATATATATATATATAAATTTTTAATTTTTATAACTTGCAAATAGAATTTTGGAGCTTCAGCGATTTTGAGATGAAACAACAACAACAACAATAAAAATATTGCTTTTCTAAAAGTTGACGATCGCTCAATACAGTGGCCACGTGATTATTCCAAACCAGTTTAAACTGGAAAAAGGAAGAAAAAAAATGACCTCCTAACAATTTTGAGATAAAAAAGAAAAGATTTTTCTAAATATTGACGCATTCATAATCTGATAGTCACGTGATTGTTTAAAACTGGCTGAAATTTTTTTTTCACTCAAAAATAATTCAGCCTCCAGAGAATTTTTAGAACGCTAGTGATTTCGAGATGGTCAGAAACCATCGTTTTTCTAAATGTTAATGATTGTGAAATATAAGTCATGTGAGAAGATAATGTTTTTCTATCGGATTGATATCACGTGATTTAAACAAACAATGCTCTCTCATAATAATTTGAAATTTGAGATAGCAGATTTGAATTTTTTGAAGTTTGTCAAACACAGAAAAGTTGTGCAACTGCCCTGTATCTCATGGAAAAACAAACCGCAGTTTGAGCTCCATCATACAAAGTTGCAGAGCGCAGCATGTCAGAAGAGACGTATACAGTTTCCCATTGGAATGCTTCTTTTCCTTAATTCCCCACAAAACTGACACCAGGCGAATTCTGATTTGAAAGGCTGAAACTTGGAATATGTCAGTCGCGTCAGTCTATATTGGGAGGAAAAATATTTCTAATTTTAGTATATGTCAATTTCCATTAATTTTTTACGCATATAGTCTAAAATAGAAGAAAGATTCTTTTGATTGGAAACTGCCCCTCCATCAGAAATTGGTTGACGTCAATTCTGGTGATGGCTGGATGTTTAAAACTGACTTCAGTTCATTTCTGGCCTTTGGAGCTTGAAATGTAGAATGTACCAATTGTGTCACTCTATATTGGTAAATAAAGTATTCCGAGCCCTTTTTAGTTTATGTAAATTTCTATTCATTGTTCATTCAGAAGGCAGGCTAATTCACATAATTCTTCCTCACGAAGGTTTCCGCATTTCAACAAATATTAATTTCATTGGATGAGAGCCGTAGCAGTTTTCCTCGTCCTGCCATGGGTAGCACATCTCTTTCTTCACATAGAGATAGCGTTCCCGTAGAAGATATATAGAATATTCTGGATTCAAGAATTTCGTATTTCGGACAAATCATTAATGAAAGGAGACGCGCATTAAACTCCTTTAAAGAAGGGTTAACGTTTGCTCCACGCTGTATGCCCATGTTTCGCATTTCTGACCGTTCGCATCGCCTTTCAGTGTTCTTTAAAACTTTCGTGAAAATCGGCGATTTTGGAAGGAGCATGCACGACAAATATTTCTTGTCAAATTCTTCCGAACTACAAAAGCGCCTGCAACAATCGCCATTTGTAGAAGTAAAGTTATGAAGCACTATAAAGGATGCTTGTACCGATTATGAAAGTAATGCAGTTTCGTGACTCTTGTTAGTATCTATAGTTTCTTCAGATGTAATTATTTTTTCAATCGAATACATGAGTGAAACCAGAAGTATTTTAAAAAATCCTCTCTTCTAACCTCTCTAACCTCTCTTCTAATACTCTTTTCTAAATCCTCTTCTTCTAATCCTCTCTTCTTAATGTTTAAAATGGAAATCACATTTTAATAACATTGTACTTTCAAATTATTATTGCTTTTAAAAATGTTTATTAATTTTTGTCCATCAAAATTTTTTTTTCTGATAATTACAAACTGGCAGACTAGAAAATTGAAAAAAATGTCATCGCTAGCAAAATCTATGCTTTATACGTTCATCAAATTATAAGTGGAACACATATAAGATTTTAGTTTTGAACCAGCAGATCAGCGTCAAACAGGGATTTTGCTAATTCTTAATTGAATCTGGCTATTTGCCAAAGATCCGTATAGTATTGAGTAAGATGCATGTTCAACATAGCATCATTAGTCCCATTTGGTCAACTTTATAAAGTCATAGAGCAATAATTTTTTTTAATGTTTATAATAATTTTCAAGGATTAACTTGAAACTTACTTTACCAAACAGAAACCTGCAGCATATATAAAAGATGATACAAGTCGAATTTATAGGTGCTTCGTAATTTTAGTTTGTTCTCTTTATCTCTAAAATTATTCTTTTATAGCTCCTATTTCTTAGGATACATTATTCGATATTTCAGATTCAATCTATGAAAAAAAGAGCTTCATTTTTTTTATAGCTTAGTATATGCTCTTTACATAGTTAATCCTCACCAGGAATCGATAAATTATCAAAATTTTGTTTTCACTCATATTATGGGATAGATGAAACCTCAAATAGACAAACTAATGAGAGAAAATAGAAAATATCTTCCCCATTTATTATTCGGAAGTTTAGAGACCTCTTTCTTACACCGTTTGCGAGATTATCGATTCAAATTTTTCTTATCAGCACTCAATCGTCCTGCACATATGACAATAAAATGGAAATGGAAATAAAACTTTTTGAATAGTGATTATAAATTTCAACGATAATTACGTGAGCTCTGAGAGAGATTTTGCATTCTGAGTTATTAGTTCAAATGGTACTAGCTCGGTCCTTTTACGTCACTGTGCAAAAAATAAAAAAAAGTTTAAAATGAAAAAAAAAGGATAATTTGTCCAAAAATATGAAAGCACATATCTTTTTTCCAAGTTGTAAAATGACACACTTATTTCATTTCGACCATCTGTGAGGTTAGTCCTTTCTTTAAATCGTTCATGTGCTTCTTCTCTTCACTAATTAACTACGTGATCCTTTTGTTCTAAAGAACAACTCCATGTATGATGGGAAGAATGGCTACAGTGCGTGAAACAAAAATAGTTTCTTGAATAAGAGTTGAGGATAAATGACAGTAGAAGCATTTTCCAGTTCCTTTTTTGAAATTCCCGCTACAAAGAAGTTCCAAGTCGTACTGCAGGTCACACATGGCGTGAAGTATCAAGCTTCAAGAGTAAACTCTTCTACATTGAGATTGCAGAAAAGCTATATTCTTTGTATAAGAAAGTGAAGTCCTATTGGTTGATGGAATATCATTTATACTTACATATATGATCAGGAAAACTATTCTTTTGTTCAAAATTTTTAAATATAGTTTTCAGTCATAGTTTCCCACAAAAATGTAAAAACGGTCATGATGTGTTATTTATTATACCTATACTATGCAAAAGCAAACTCAGTTGCTTCACATAATTCTGTATTCAAACAATCGAGAGTGTTCTACCTTCAACTTCCACACATATGTTACAATATGGAGAGCGACTAGTACAGATTTAAAGTTTGATACAGATATACATTTTGAATGCCACGATGCGTAGATATGCTGTACAGCGTAGCGCTTTCAAGCTGTCTTCACATACACAATGACAAACAATCTATCAGTTGACAAAATTAATTCATATTTTTTTTTCTCAAATAGTAAGTTTTGTTGTAAAAAATTTACACTGAGCTGCATGTATCTATCTTCTTCTAGTAGCATTATTGCAGCGAGATAGATAAGCACGCATTCACTGAGCGAACAAACAGGTCAATAGTTTCTGAAAGATTTGGTGAAAAACTGATTCCGATACTTCTAAAGATAAAACATTGTGCTGAATTTCAACCATCTGATTTTGTTACACTTTTCAATGAATCATATTTGTTTGCACACTGTAGGCAGACAAACTTCCCTTTTATAGATTTCGTCCGAATTCCAAACTTCATTCCTCTAGCTTATTCTGTTTTGGAGTTGCCGTCTTCAAAGGTAAGCAAAATTCCAAAAATATTTGTTCGTAGTCAGAAGGACTAAAAAGGGAAGACCCATCAAAATTTCGATAGAATATTTCAACGATTACAATGTTTCTCTGTAAGTGATCGTTATACGACAAGAGGGGGGGGGGGAGGTAAAATACCAATTTTCTGTGCCATCAACTGAAAAAAAAATGCCGATGTCATTTTCCATCTTGTTGTTGAATAAAACAAACGAGATTTTAAACTCATTCTCCTAAAAGATACTATTTTGGCACGACAGAAAATACTCTATCTCCTTATATATCGTAGTCTAAAAATCTGGCAACGTTACAATGCAGTAAATTAACTAGTATGTCTACTGCACTATGATCAGATGCTTAAATGCAAATCCCGAATGATCGAAGTGGAGACGGAGGGGCAGATCGTTGAATAAAATAAATTCATTTTTCTCAAAGGCAGGAGGGATAGATAATCGTTCTAAGACAAGAAACTGATTTTACAGGCGTCAGGATTCCAATCGATCCCAATTTCCGGAGCGATTCCCGAGTCGGAATGAATTCTCTTATTTCCAGATGAGTGAGAAATGCAATAACTCGGGCAAGAGTAAAGGGAAGGTTCTTTTGAGGTGGTGTTGGGGTATTTGTCCTCCTTTGTTCAGAACAATGACGGGGGAGGAATTATTGTCAAGAATAGTCTGTTTTTGAAATGGAGCCATGGAAGATACCTTATGGTCCATTAAATGTAAAGGCCACTTACTTTTCAAGTGTTTACTAAAAAGTTTTCAGATTAAATCTGGACACGCAGTTATCCTTGAATTTTTACTTATTTTTTATGTTTCATGAATTATATCTGTCCGCATTTGACATATTTTTGATGGAAAATGCTGGGAATCTAGATAGAAATGTCTTCAAAAAGTTTGAACATTTTAAAAAGTAGATCAGTTACGCAATTACTGTTATAAATTAAATGAAGTTAATATACTAAAAAATAAAAGCTGAAAATTTGTTTTTGAGGTGATTCATTTTGATTCAATTAATTTAAGTTTACAGTAAGTTTAGTCGAATATCATTTCAAATTTAAATCAACTTATTTCGCGACAGAGCACTTAATTTTCAATTAGGGTCTATAGACAAAACTGAGTCAGCCAGTTGCTACTTTCTTAACTTCCACTCGATATCGAATTGTACATACTTAATCAAAATTAAGTGATTTTTTTTTTCTCTCATGGCTAAAAGAAAGCGATAACCTGCAACAATAACCTCTCATTTCTTATCTGAGATGTCTTTAGGTAAGGTGATTTAGTCGTATAAGGTGAGGTAATAGGTTGAGATATTTTAAAACATTCTGCAATTTTTCCTTCCATGGAGATTTTTTCCCAACACCTTTTTTATGATTGCTTTGAGCAATTAATGTAATTAGTTCTCATTAAATTTGTTAAAAAGAAATTTTTATATTATTCTTGATTGGATACTCATTCTCTTTTGTTTCATTATAATGCGCTCTGCGAAATTAAGCATCCCCTTCCGGATCTTGTATTTTATTCCACGTAGGAAACTGTACTTTTTGGTGTTAGGTGTCAATTCTTAAATAATATTCTTTTCGTATTTCCACATCTACACAGAAATAAAAGTAAAACTTAGAATCCATTTGGACCGCCGACAGAAGCCAACCTTGCCGAAAGGCTTATTTAATCTTAAAAAAGCAAGCTAAATTTTGAAAACATTCTGAAATGTCTCCAACACACACACAGAAAGAAAGTATTCTTATCATTCAGAATCACGAAAAAGTAAAAAGGTTGCGTACTAACTCCACTGAACCTGTGTTAAGAGCAAAAGTTCCCGTACAAAATTCGAATCTTACGTTGCGTTTTCATATAATGAAAAGTTGAAAAAGTGATTGAGGGCCTTCAAGTAAAAGGAATAAATTTTTCTTATAAGGGTAAGTGTAGCATATAGTCGAGGAACTGATTTCCCAGGCGTCGAAGTTTCAATCGAACCCAATTTCTGGAGCGATTTGGTAATAGGAATGTATTTTCTTATTTCAAAATGCGCGAGAAATTTAATAATACTGGCGAAGAGAGATATTTGTTTTCGTTTGTTCGCACGAAAGGATCGATAGTCGACTATTTCGCGATTGTAATCGAGACATGGACATTTTATTAAATATCAATTTCCTTCTTCCTTCACTGCATTAAAGAGGAGGAGCTCAGATTGAATGGAGTGGAAATGCATCGATATTTGACTTTTTGAGCATCTCCCAGCTCATTTTTTCTGGGTAATGAGATTAATTCTAAGAATTTCTGGAAAAGGTTTATGCGACGAATTGACGACTTTTATGTGTTTTATGTTATTATTTTTTTATTTTTACGACTGTGGCAAAAGTAAAAGCTTCAATTTTTCATTTAGGCTAAGAAGAATTTGGTTTGGTTTAGTTATATTAACGTCCCATTTTAAAGCAACACTAGGGCTATTTTGAGACGGACCTCGTAATTTTGAACCGCAGTCAGATGACGAGGGCGACACCTGAGCTGGTTTAGTTATATTAACGTCCCATTTTAAAGCAACACTAGGGCTATTTTGAGACGGACCTCGTAATTTTGAACCGCAGTCAGATGACGAGGGCGACACCTGAGCTGGTCAAACCTGCTGTTATGTTCTCACAAGATTCATTTTCTAATAACGCTAAAGGCGGAAAATGGATGACTGAAAACAGATAAATAGCCAATTTTCTGCCCGTATATTTTGAGGCTTCCATAATCCAAAAACAAAACAACTTTATGTTCTCACATGATAATAAGAAATCTTGAACCTGCCTACGCTTGAAAAGAAATAATAAACATTAAAACTCATTAATTTTTTGGAGTATTTTACATGTGCTAAAATTATTAAACCCTCTTCCATTTTTGCTTTTCGTTCTCAGTTAGACATAAAACATTTTAACTTAGAACATATTTCATGTGTAGAAAATTTTATAAAATGATATTCAAAACGTGATTGATACTTAAAATATATTTCATTCGGGGCAAAAAATACTTGGGAAAAGATTATTATGGAAATGGAATATATTAGAATCAATCATTCAAATCGCATTTCGCGTGTTTCATTAAATTAAAACTGCATTAAAGATTCTGATATTGCGAAAGCTTTCAATTAATCAAAACATATAAGCTCCATAAAAATAAATGAAAATAACTAACATTCATTTCTTAATACTTCAATTTCCTTGAATGCTAATCGTCTGAATAATAATTAAGTGATTCGATTGAGGTAATAAAATTAATTAATTCAATGAAGTTTTCCACACAAACAGATTTTACTAATTGTTAATGACTTCAGTGGAAAATTCATTAAAACCTTTCAAATGAATAAATTGGGAAAACTTAAAATGAATTTCAGAATAAGGGAAAGGCTGGTGTTCCTTTACTGAAAGTATTTTATTGTGCAAAATATATATGTAATTATTAAGAATTTTATTTCTTTTAGAAATATTGTCATTTTAAATTAATAATAAAGATTCTTACATTTATTTTGTACTACTGGTAAACAATTGTATTGGTGAAGAAAGAAATGGAACTTCCATCCATTCAATTATCCATTTTCAACATTTAATTGCTCTATTTTCAGATATATTTTAACAATTTTCTCGGTTCTATGGTACTTGCGCTCGATAAATTTCCCCCTTTCCGCTCAAGTGTCAAGAAAGACTACCACATTATAAACTTTATCTTTGCATGTAAGATTTGGCAATTTTACAATGTACGCCAAATGGTAATCAACTCACTATGAATGAGAAAGATACTCCTTGTCTCTGATAACGAAACGAAACTTCCTTGAGAAAAATGTTGATGACCTTACCACGTTTCAAACGAGTGTTGAATATAATAAATATAAAGTGTGAGAAATTTGCTTTAAAAATGTATTTATTAAAAGGAATACGTTTATAATTTTCCCACATGGAAGACATTTATAAAAATTATAATTCTGATGTGCATAATACAAATTTAATCTAATAAAATGAATTATAATTTTTAGTTTTATGAGGATTTAATCTTTATATCTCTTACGTTTTAACTTTATTTAACAAAATGAAAAAAAAATACATAGAAAGGGCTTTAAATTCAAATTTAAATGGATATCAATAGTGTTTAATTCTTTCTATATGTATGTATGCTTTTATGTATATATATTCCACAAGCTGATACTTGAAATGAGCTAATGTATTTTTTAAGTTAAAGCTGTTAATATATATATATATATATATATATATATATATATATATATATATATATATATATATATATATGGCAAAATAATAAGCTTTTTGGCTGACTAAAATAAATTATAGGAATCATATTAATAATTTTAAAAACAGCTGCTGGTTTATTCTCAGGAGAAAAAAAGAGCATATTTTCAATAAGAAAATGTTGATAACTACTGAAATTCCTTCAAATCTGAAATATATTACTTCATTTTCTAGCTTATTTACTCGCAGATTTAACTATACATAATCCAATGTACCGGAAACGACATTTAAATGCAACATCTAAATGGCTACATAAAAAAATAATATGAAAATAATAAAAAGGCGTTAGAAATTTTTTAAAAAATGAATATAATTTCTAAATAATTCTTTTTCAATATTTCACAGTATGCATTATATGGTCATTTATATTTAACAAACAAAAGAATAAACTAACTACAAACATTTCTGTCTCTGACATTCAGCATAGTGAAGACTGTTCCGCATTTCTGAAAGCTTATCTGCAATTTTTGTTCATTTGTATATAACTAAATGAAAAAAAAAGTTTTGAGTGATTCAATTAAATAACTTGGTAGGAATGTTACTTTTTTCAAAATAGAAATTATGATTACTCCTATATAACCATGAATTGAAGAAAAATAGTTGTAAAATATATTGTTACACAAATGCTAATACACATTAAAAAGCATTTTTTAAAAGTTTTTATGAAAGTAGTAACCAATTTAATTTTATAATTCAGATTTATGGTTGCTAAATTTACTTACATCTTCTTGTTGTTCGCTTACTCACAAAAGCATATTTAACTTCAAATTCTATTGGATGTAACATTTACTACTGTTCTAAAAACCTTATAACTACTCCGCTTTTTATGCAATGCATCTCTTTTAATTTTCTGTAATCTCAACAAAAATGGGAACTTGAAAAACGAAAGTGTTTAAATTTCAACTAATAGAAAAACTTTCTCATTCAGCATTGTTTATGCGCATTACAGATAACATAATTAATTTCACTAACATTGATCCTTATAAAAACAATAATTTATTGCATTAAGGAGTAACATGATTTAAAAATGGATACACTTTCCAAAAATTACAACGCTATAACTTCCAAAAAATTACAGCACAAAATTGATTTTTGCATTAAGATAAAACTCAAAAAATTTTCTTTTTAATGAAATTAATGCTTTAATCTACAAATTAAGTTTCGATGTTTAACAAGCTTTTAAAGAAATATTTTAACTATATTTTCCAACAATGTATTTTGCACAAAATAAAAATAAAATTTAATCTGCAAGAACACGTCAATGGGAAAAAATTAGCTTTTATGAACCTGTTGCCATCACATTGACATAAGTTCAAATTAAAAAAAAAATAAATCAACTATTATTGTAAATTAAATATATAAAAGTGTAAATTTCAGCAAGTGTCTGTGTGAAGCGAACAAATTTGAAATATATTTTCTAAAAATTAAATGGAGGAAAAGATTTCTATGACCTTTTACAATATCTATAGTATTAATTAAATCAAACAATTAAATTTAAGGCAAACATGGTTTAATATATCTATTGGATAATCACTGTTATCAGCGCCCATCAGTTAATTTTAATCAGGGGCACGCATCTACTAACAAAATGGTCTAGAGCTAAACAATTACATTTTATGTTACTTGAGTCAATAAATGCTCCGATCAATTAAGAATTTTAAATTTTTACATATGTACTTTACATTACCCTTTGTAATCCTTTTACATGTTTACCCTTTTACATTAACCTTTGAATCTTATTTAACAAATGTTTTGGGGACATCAATATTTCAATATTTAGCACTTCGATCAGTCAGGAACCATTCAAGGCAATGCATCATTTTGGCGTTTTATTTAATTATTTTATTAAATTTTGACTGGTAAAAATACTTAAGAGTTGTAAAAATATGTAGATTAATTTTCTGGGAAAATTCATATATATTAATTTTTCGGAGCAATGAACAAGTTCTCTTATTCGGCAAATATTTATGCATCTAATTACTTTTCGGAGCGCTAAGGGTTAAATAAAAATCTTTGAAATTCAATCAACTTTCACTAAAACTAAATAATTTATGCAATTTGAATATCACTCTTCTATAAAAATTGGCGATTTTAGAACACTTCATAGTCCGTTTCAAAGAAAGGTCGCCAATCCTTTGCCAGGGTTTCTCGACAGCGATTGACCTACGATTGTGAAAATATTGATTGTTTTAATATTGATATGTAAAAGCTGACAGATTTGATCACAGAGGAGAGAAAGTTTATTTTTTTTAAAGTTGAAGTGTCAGGAGTATTTCGCAGAATATGATTCATTAAGACAAAAGGACTTTCTAAAATTAAAACTTCATATAATTTTTTCATGAGAACACTTATTGACTGAAGTCAAATAAAATATTTTCATTTGAATCATTTAAATGTTTTGAAAGTAAAACTAAAAACTGAATTTTACAATAAATTAAAGGAAATTTTTGTTCAGTAATTCTTTAAGATAATGTATAAATTACAAAAATTATTCTGCATTGCATATACAACTTCAATGCTGAGTGACTCTACATTCAATTTTCATATTCAAAAAAAGATGTGCTTGTTTTCATTAAAAAATGTTTTTATATTAATTGCAGTTAAACATTTTCACTCTAATTTAATGTGCACATTTTATGAACTCTGACAGAAATTTGTAAGTAATACAATGAACAGAACTGTTTAAGGCCTACATAATAGTATGACTGAATTATATAACTATCAAACTCTGAAACTTTGATAGCTAAATATTTTGCAATCACCAAAGGTGGCTAGTTTCTTAATAAAGATATTGCTAAGTGAACTATTGTAATATATATACATACACATACATTTTTTCCCCTTTTATGAGTATAGATAATAACGATTTTCAAGAAAAGTCATTTAGAAATATGCGATTGTTTAAATATTAGTTAATAAAACAGCTATAAATTCTCTTACATCTTACTTCTTTTTAAATTCATTTAATTCCGCTATTTATTTTTCTGATAAAAACAGTCTTACTTTTCTATTAATAATAGAATTAATTATCATTTATTGCAAGATATATGAATAAGATAAATGTATGTACAAGATCTCATAAATACAAGATAAAATAAAATTTTTACAAAAGTTATCAGCATTCCATTATCACCAATCTGCCCGATCGGAAATGCAGCTATAGAAAACTAAAAACCGTCACCCGCGTCAAGTTTTCTTGCCAAAGGTCCAAATCCCAGTAAACCTACGATGCAACAGGGATAGGGAATGATTTACCGAGCGCAAATGCTCCGTTCCCATTTTCTCATAAAGAAATGACAGCAGAAAATAATTGCAATTACATAAATAACATTATCCTTTTTTGTTATCGAATTATACCTTGATATGAAAAGAATGCAGAGAAATAATTTAGTGGCTTTTCAACTGTCGCTTTGGTCATCCAACCAGGGTCATTATTTGCTTTCGGTACCGAATAAGGGGGAAATTCTAAATCGGTTTTTCACATTTAAATAAAAAAATTATTTGTATCTGAGGAAAAATTGTAGAAGAAAAAGTATTAAAGTTATAGGTATTAAAAAGACCTACACAATAAGCCATCCATTGTTAAAATATGTTTAATGTATCAGAAGTGTATTTTTATAAAGTTTAAATGTGGAACTATATAACATCATTTTGCAGATCCATGGTCGAAAAATAGATAGTTTGGGAATTTAATTTAAATTTATTTTTCCATGAGAGGCATGTTTTATGCACGGAGGGAAGAAATTATACTCACCTGCCTACATCGAGACACAAAAGAAAAATGTGTTAAAGGTTTCTCTTAGTGTTTTGACTAGTACATTCTTATAAAGACATTTTTTTTTGATAAGTGTCGATTCAGAAGAAGAGATTTAAGGTGACCTTGGAAGCTATGCTGTGGGTATTCGGGATTTTTATTCCTTCTCTCGGAGCGTCAGAATTCCAGACTCGGTTATTTTTAGAATGCGTGTTAGAAATAATTAAA
Source organism: Argiope bruennichi (assembly GCF_947563725.1). Lineage (NCBI taxonomy): Eukaryota > Metazoa > Arthropoda > Arachnida > Araneae > Araneidae > Argiope > Argiope bruennichi. The sequence goes on along the minus strand of NC_079154.1, from coordinate 139,763,748 downwards.
TGAAAAAGGGGAATTTGGATTAATAAATAAGAGAAAATTTTAGAATAAAGTAACATGAGTTAATATAAAAAAATAGGCAATTCATTAAGGTTTAAATGAGATGAAGGGATATTGCACATGTATTTTAAATTTGGGTAAATTTTTAAAAAATTCCATTTAAGCACGTTTTGCACAGAAGGAAGTGCATGATAACCCTTCGGTGCATTTTGCACTTTTTGAGAAACTGCAAAATTTAAATGTAGTTTTATGCAATGATGTTTTCGTTTTAATAAGTAGAGTTGCATAAAAATATTTTACGTACTTTGATATCTTGTGATCATTTTTTTTGCACTGAAGTATCATATATATTTTCAAAGAGTTTGCTTACTCTTATTGTTTCTACATATTTATATCACCTTACTATCAAACTAAATTTCGACAGGGAAATGCTTTCATTGAATGGAAATATTATATTATTCACCTAATGGAGGGGAAAATTCTATGAGCTTTATCAGCAATGGCTGTGCTTCTTCGAGAACGAGTTGAAGTAAATGCTTTTAAAGCTTTCATTAGGTATTGCAATAATTAAGAATTGATGCATTTATATTGAATTTTAAAGCAAAAATCCCGAAAACTGCAATTAATATTGCAAATACTATAGGAAGATAGGGCCCGTTAACTCCCATCATTGACTATGATATTGTTTTGAATTTTAATGTCGAATTTTCCAGATACATTTCTGACGTGATTGCTTGTAAACATTGAAATTGTGAACACGATGTTCAGAACTTTCTAATATACTTAAAAATAGGGCGCCTCTCCTTCCTTTTTCTTTAAAAAATTTTGCGTCCTTTCTGTGAATCGCAAGAGTTAGAGTGGGAAAGGAGGCTGCATGCCTTCGAAAAAGATTAAGTTCGCAAGGCTATGCATTTCTTCATTGACATTTGCGTCTAGTGACTCACTCAATATTCCTCGCTTTGTACTTCGTTGTATCCTACAGAAGGCCGAATATAAATTTTCGCCTTTTTGCCGTACAATATATACAATATTTATATATGTCTATGCAAAATTGGTCAGAAAACAACATATTTAATTTCGTTTAACTGAGTTTTCAAATTAAGTGCTCTTATATAAATCCCGTGGATTTAATCTATCACTTAACATACATCTAAACTCACATGATAAAAGGGTGAACGGAACTTCATCTGTCAAGCTATTTGCATTTGACAATTAAAGATTTCGTATACACATATGCATACACATTCTTTAGACTGCCTTTAGGCATATTTTGTCCAAGTTTGATAAGAATCCCCACATTTGGTGTTGATGTCATCACATTTAAAGCTTCGTACGATTCTCAAGATATCCTTTTCGGTCACAGTCTCTTGGTAAGTGCGGCTGGAGAGAGTGACGATTCATAGTCAGAAGTGTAGAAATGGGGCAGGCAAGTGCCCATATTTTTCATGATATAAGTTTTAACAGCTCCGTGTAAACAATATTTTTCAATTGTTTGTCACATGTCTCAGTATCTTTTAAAATAACATTTTAAATGCTTTTTACAATTATATTGCATTTGTATAAATCACAAGGAAAGACCAAAAGTTGAAGAATTTGTGGTTATTAAAGAACCGGAGAAAAGAGGGACGCTTCTAGCTGTCGAAGTCTACTTTCATATGTGGTTGAATCGAAACGATGGCCATCCTTATTAACCATCGAAAGTAATAAAGCTTGTTAATTGGACAACTGTGATGATTTGTAAAAAAAAAAAAAAAAAAAAAATAAAAAAAATGAACGGACGAAGAAATTTTCTCTAAAGATATTTTCTTTGATTATAAAAAGAATATATTTATGAAATCTGCGTCTTTTTCAAACGCATTTTGGAAGTGACTGTTATTTCTCCTTTGTATTTAATAAAGAAAAACGATTATTGAGAAAAATTGCCCTGTTTTATTGAAATAAAATGTACTTCAATTAGTAATATATTTTCTCTTTCGAAAATGCAAACTCTAATGTGAATGTAAACTTTCCGAAAATGTAACTAAATGTTTACTCTCTTCTGTCATAGTAACTGAAAAATTTCTCTAAATCCAATTCTAAGACGATATCCATTATTTCTGAGACCTGTCATAAATCAAATCTGAAAGTGTTCAATTAAATAAAAAATAACCATTGGATTCATTGACAGGAGAAATATTGTATAAAACAGCCGTCATGATCACTTCAGTGAAAACCCCACATCGAAGTCAAGGGAGACTAAAAATGGAATGAAGCAATACATGTCACACAAGAATTCGAAGAGAAATATATTTATTGCTTTTCGCCCATCCGACTGTCAGAAAGAAGAACTCTTTTTATTAATATTCTTACGTCAGTTTACAATGCTGTTGAGGGATTTTGCAATCGGTGATCTTTTAACGTCTTTCGGGATATAAATCATGCCTGAAAGGAAGAAATGGTAATAAAATGAAAAGAGATTTTTTTAAAATTTTTACTGTGCGATAATATGTGTGCATATCCATAAATAATGGATTTTACGAGAGGATTCTGCCTTTATAACAATAATAACAAAAACCCGTTTTCAACTCGTTTTAGCAAAGATTGAGCAGTTTCATGGTGGCAGATGGGGTAAACACAGTTATTTTCTTAGAAGGTGCCGTTTCTACGAAAACGTAAAAACGCGACATCGGTCAGAAATGCCCACTGGACCACAAGCAAATGATTCAAGAAAGCGCCCTATGAAGAAGTTCTGCAGGTATCAAATGTGGAAAAGAAATCTTGCATGAAAATGTCATTTGAGAAAACAAAAAATATCACGCGTAAAAATGTTACAATCGTGAGCGAGAAAACTTGCATGAAAATGTCATTTGAGAAAACAAAAAATATCACGCGTAAAAATTTTACAATCGTGAGCGAGAAATCTTGCATGAAAATGTCATCTTAGGGAAGAATGCAAATGTACCCTGGGAGAGCAGATCGCAGTGAAATGTGATAACAGGAAGGCTCTCCCCTAAACTTCCCTGCATTTATATTTCAGATGTATTGTATTCATATTTCAGATCCCAACTGACTGAAACCAAAAATAGAACAGAGCCGCAGAATTTCATACTCATTTTCATATCCTTGCATTTTCGAGTCGTCTCCTTCACATGCATCTGAAGGTACAGGCGTTCCATCTTCCATACTGCATTCGATGGGCGTCTACTCTGCGCATGTCTTCGGTTATATCTTCGTTTTGCAGTTATCGTGTTCACTGTTGTGCGGACGAATTTCCTCTGAATCGATTTCGCTCAAAATTGGATTGAAATCCACACATTGGGTGCAAAGAACACAAACCAAATTGCGTTTCTTATCCTTCTTGTCACAGATACTTTCCAAAAATGTGTGTTTTGAACTCAAGGAGGTTTAAAACATGGAAATGCGTCAAGAAATCTCGAGTTCAATTTTTTTTTACAATACTTTCTCTGTGTTTCCTAAATGAATAAGTGAATTCAGGAATAGTGCAAATTATAAAAATGTCGTCTGAGAAAGAAGAACGCTTCGGATGGAAAGGCCATTTGGATCCGGTCTGAAATGTATATAACGGGGAATAAAAGACGATAACGCAGGATGCCACGAAGCTTTCACAATGACATTTGTAATATTTTAGATAGAAGGAGAAATGTCATACAAAGTATAAGGCTGATATGAATTTCAACAGATTTTCATTTGAGAGTTTAACAACGATAAAACAACCGCCACTATTACCCACAAAGAAATCACTCTTTTGGCAGTTGCACATTTCTAAAACACATACAGTAAGTAAATGTATACAATTATATTATCGATAACCCGTATGACCTCCGGATTTTAAAACAAATTTATTTATCATATATTTGCGTATTCTTTCAAAGTAAACAATCTGTAAAGAAATTTTCTTGTTTTGCATGAATTATCGTTTTAAATTTTACCCTGCTTTTTTACATACTTTATAACTGAGATAAGTCAAAATAGGTTAGAAAAATGGATGAAGAAAATTCAAATGTAATCCAATCTCGCATAATTCGTTCTTGTAATGCGAAACACTTGTAAAATGAAACAATTTTTTCCCCATAGAAATCCGTGTAAAAGAAGTTCCGAAAATAAATACCCAAACAACTTTATAATATAATTTATTATTCATGATTCATGCGTTTTTTTAATATTGGAAATTATCCAAAGACGTTTTTCTTTGGCTAAGTTTCAAAATTTGACGAAAATGAGACACAACATTATCGTTAAAAGAATTTGTAGTACTGACTGTTATTGCCTGATTAGGGTGATGCTTCTAGACGTAGGATGCAATAATTTCCCATGCTTTCAGCATCTCCTTTGTTTCACTGGAAGACTGTCGAATCTATTATTTTCTCCTCACTTGATCAAATCTCCTTTGCAGCGTTTTGCTGTAACACATATTGTAGATCCATGAGATCTTGGATAGTTCTAGGTATGCTTTTCTACCAATTCATAGATGTCGTTGCTAATCTCTTTCAACATTGTATCATGACCAAGGACAAAAATTCATCGACAGGTTCTACAGACACTTCCTTAAACCTTTCAAAGATACGTTTGACAAAGATATAAACTTTTCTCACGATGACTGTCTTCAAGCAAATGCTCGAAACAGATCAGTGACTCGTTCAGCGAAAAATCACTCGTTGAGTTAATCATTTTTTTTTTTCGATTTGATTTGTCCGTGGTGGTTGTTAAGCGAAATTTAACTGAAGTTGCATTCTGATTATGAAGCTATTTAACCACATGAAACACATCCATTTTAAAATCTCCCTTAATATCTCACCTGATCGAGTGAAGATTCCAGGACAAAACATTATATGCGAGACAAACAATGAAGAATAAAATCTTATATTTCCTTATTTCAGAAAATTCTAGTTCAGTTGATCTAACTTAAGAAACATAAATCAAGGATACATAAATAAAATACGGGATATAACTCAGATAAACAGTCGAAATTCGGGCAACCTAAATAAAACCGGAATATCTCGTGTCAATAATAATTGACTTTTTTCAAAATATATTTCATTAACTTTAAATATCTACAGCCAGATTATTGTTTTAATTGAATCTAAATTATATTATTCTATTTCAGTTATTAATTAGTATACTGCATGAATATAACTTAGTTCATATTTACTTAACATTTAAAGGTAACTTTCGCACTTTTTCAAAATAAACTTTTCTAGGTCAATTGCCAAGTTTTGGCTGATAGACAAATGAATCGAGGACATTATTGCGAGTTTCATAGAAAAAGAAAACGCGATAAGTAAAAGAGAAATCAGAAATCAGTCTATGACGTCCTTACATCAGCAGAATGGAACAGTTAAATTGAGCCATTTTTGGTCGTAATGATGACCTCTTTTGTTTTGTTCTTCCCATTCCTGGAGCACACTTCTATTAATGATTTTTTTTTTTTTTTACAAATGTCATTTAATATTTGTTTGAGCTGTCAGTCTACTTCTTCGTCGGAATAGTTCCACATTTCAGTCTGAGTAATACAAAGAATATATTTATATCGTTGTTTGTGAAAATGGCATAGGTCAATTTATTCTTTCATTAAGTATAATGCAGGAATAACCTTTAATATCTGGAACAAAACATTCCATATTATTTTAAATAATGCTTTTTCTACTATTTCTGGTGATACTAATTATTTCAATTAATAAACAAACTGGAAGAATTTTGACAGCTTTGAAAGAGATAGTTGTTTAGTAAACACTTATATAACAAAACACTTTTTAAAAACCGGCACAGTAACAGAAAAGGTAAAATCTGGAGGAATTTTTTTTTTTTTTTAATTTCGCTAACGGAAGTATCAGTTGATGGCTGAAATAAATCCTACTTTTATAAAATATGCATATAACTTGTTCAATTTAGCCTACATTGTGACGAGACCTTCAAGTTATTCCTATTCTCTGTTTATGCACCACTTTAACATGCTTTATATTTTTGGGAAGGCTTCTGTGAAAACCTTTTATCTGGGAAGTTCTGTTGTGAAAAAATTGTTTTTATTGCATTGACAGAAATTAAAGTGATGCAAAATGAGGGTTTTGCTGATACCTAGATTTTGAAAAATGTCATGAATATTTAAAACATAATTGGCATGAATCAAACACGTAGTCCTTCGAAGTAAAATGTGCGCATTGACGGGCAAAGACGCCGATTTTTTTTAGTACTGTTTCTGGTGGATGGCATGCCCAGCTTGAAGATTTTTGTAGCATTCGTAACATTCTGAGCGGTTAAACACTTGTTATATCATCTGTAAATTGCATCCTTATTTAAAACATTTCATTAAAGATTTTTGTCAAATTTAGGCAAATTTTCGGATAAACTTGCTTTTTTTTCGTGTTTGATAAATAAAGGAAATCTTTAAAACATGAAAAATGGATGAAATGCATCGATCTGAAAACAGAAACAGAATAACGAGTTGTTCTGAAAAAAGTTCAGGAGGAAGGTTTGTCATTAAAAGTCATTAAAACAGTCTTATCATACATACAATCTAATGAAAGAATTGTTTTTTCTTGACCAAACGCGTACAGTTTTATTTTGATCTAAACGTTTAATTTTTCCTAATTATTTTAATATTCTTCCATTTCATTCATATATGCTTCATTCCATTAAGAATGAATACACTTAAAAATCTTAATTAAGATTTGTAATCAAATCAAATAACAATTTTGGAAAAATGTAGACGAATTGAAAAGTATACACTTATTTTTATAATGTTGTCGCATTTAAGTAATTTTTTTTAAAAAATATTATTTTACTTCTTATTTTTCTTCTAGTGATAAAAAATGACGAATAGCAGAAATTTGATTCTACTTTGTAAATGAACAGATTATTTCGAAAGTAAAATACTTTTTGCTGTTTACGGTCTTAAATATTTTAAATGCTATCTTAATATAAATATAATAATTGCAACTGAATGACGTGCATTTATCTATATTCAGAATAAAAGATTTTGGTTATGCTTTATAGGAATTTTCAAATTCCTTCTTTGAGATTATGACTGATAAAAGTTGAACTACTAAAAGTGAATGATTAACGTAATTGTTAAGTTGTTGCAGGCACTGATTTTAACTGATATCGATTTAATCTTAAAATATTCGCTAAATACATTTTATTAGTTAAAAAAACATAATCAGTCATTAAATTATCTTGTGTACTTTTATGAAACTTACTTGTAACCTGATGCCGAAAATAATTCTCTTCAGAGTTCTCAATTTGTACCTAATGTATTACCAAAAAGAATCTAAAATTGATTTTTCTGCTTTCACACGTCGTTATTTACCAATTTCGTAACTGAAATGACTTCAAAAATTATCATTCGGGAAATAATATTAAAACCATCTTAAAAAGTAAAAATTAGAAAAATTAATCTCTGATATCAGTTATATTTTTATATCATTTTTTCCGGTCATGTGAAGTAACTTTTAAATTTTATTTTTAATTGTAACTATTCTAATCTGCCCCCAATTAAATAAAAATTTAAATTGAAAGTGTTTTAAGTCTAGAAACATTCAAGCATCGTTTATCACATTAAAATATATGTGCTATGTTTTACAATCTGATAAACATGAAAGGCATCCGTTAAATAGGATATTAATGTAAAGATTGATAATGTCCGCTAAAGAGGATATTAATGATTGGCTTGTAAGAAAAGTTTCCTTCAATTTCTCATCAATTTTTCGTTTGACGGTTGCAATGTTAACACTTTCATCTCACAAATTTTCTTCATATTCTCATTAAATTAGTGGAGAAAGTACATAATATTAATTATTTTCTATATTATATACGAAAGTCGTTTTCTTAAATCTCTAATGAACCGTAAAAAAGAAGATAAGAGTAGAGAGCAAAATGAACTTATTACCGAAAATTATGCATAACATTGTTACTTTTCCTCGTAACCCTTGGGGAAATTCAGACTTTTGTCTATTGGTAGATAAGATTTCCTATTTCTTCTTCAAATAACGTTGATAGCAATTATGTAAGATGGACCTTAAAGTTGATTTGAAATTGTTCACTCGTCTGGAAGTTCTGCCATCCTAGACAGTAATCCTTCAATTCAGTGCAGAGCTGAAAACAATTCACCGTTTAGCCTGTGATATTCCACTAAGAGCCCCATTTTAAGTTGTAGGACTACAACAGTATTGCGAAGGCGGGAATTGACATGAATAGCAGCATTTCAAAAAGTCTTTTGCTTTTGAATGATGGCAGTTGTCATAAAGTCTAGCAATAAATGTCTGTATTGATCGGATTCCTAGTTTTCATAAACACAACAAGTGATACACCTTTTTGATCCCCAAACCCGTAGTCACAACCTTCATGATGGCAAGGATTTGTTCTAATTTCATTGTTCTGTTTAAGAAGTTTGAGCAGATCTTTTTTTTTTTTTTTGTATTGATGTTATTTCGATCGGCTCGTCTTTAAATTTTCTGCATCATTCATGCACAATGCAATGAACGTAGTTTAACGCCTGCTCATTCTTTCATGAATTATTTTCAGTTTCTACTAATCCTTCTCCACTATTTCCTTCTGCTCGAAGAAAGCAAATATTATTAATTGGCTCGCACTTGGTGGAAACATCAATTTTAATAGCCATACTTATCTGCGGGTAGTTCGGCTCACACTGGCTCGGCAGAATAGTATTAAGCATACACGCATTGTTCATCCCCATGATCCTGCCCCTTGTTTGTCTGTTAAACGACTTTTTCAGAGGCTGAAAACTTATCCATTGTATAATTTTATCATATTCTAAAACTCTTTGTAAATGTGGGTAGTCGTTTTTTATTTTATTTTCTGTCGTTCCGTAATGAATGATGAATAATGTTCGGTGATTTTCCTAGTGATCTTTTGTTTTAAATGTGTTATATGTTGGTTTGATAAAGAAACGTGCAGCAGCTACTACAATAGATAATTAAAAGTCTGATGTATTTATAATATCTACATTTGTTCATACTTTTTAAAAAATCTCCTTTTAAGACGTTTTTTTTTTCTTTTTTTGCTGCTTATATGAATTCTAATTTCGCATTTCGCTTAGTACTGTTATCATACTGCTATTACATAGAAATATTGCACAGTCCACCTATATCTATTTCATAATCTTATAACTCTTATATAATGAAATTTTGAAATCAAATTTCTTTTGACAAGGAGCAATTTATTAAACAGAATGCAAGATAAAAAAGAATAGTTAATATTCACAAATCTGAATGTCTCAGAATCACTAAGTGGTCCATAACTCAACAAAGAAGACTCTAAGAATAATAAAGCATGTCAAGATATAAAATTGTTGCAATATATGAATCGCAAGCCCAAAAGAGAAGTTAAGGGAGATATGCGGAAATAACAGTTTTCATTTGATTTCAATATATTATTATTTACTTCTTTCAAAAATTTATATATATTTTTTTATAATATTGTTTATTAAAAAGTGAGATTAAATCAATTGAAAATAAAAGAAGTATATCATCGTTCCGTTAACCCTTTACTTTAGAGGCGCACTCATTCATTAGTAGAATCAATATGTTACAATTAGGGATTGCAATACCGGACCAAAATTTCAATACCGGTATTCGGTATTTTTTAAATCTTAATACCGGGATACCGGTTTTAATACCGGTATTAGAAATTTTAGAAAAAGAAAGAAAACACAGGTGTTTCTTTGTTTTATTTGTCAGTTTTGTTAGAGAGTGTAAATATCACAAAAAATAATTTGTAACTTATAAATTATAACAGTATATAATCACAAAAAAGTAAAGAAATATCTTATTTATTTAAATCACAAAAAAGTGTAAATATCACTATTCAGTCTGTGATACTATTACAAATTTTTGAAATGTGATCTTAAAAAACATAATTGTACTGTCATTAAGCCTGAAAAGTAATTTTGTGTAAAAATTACCAGCTGTCGAAAACGCTCTTTCGGCATCTACGCTAGTTGGTGGTACTGTTAGCAATGCGCGATATACTTTTTCCAAGTATTTACCTCTAAATCCCCCATCTTCAAGTAAATCGATTTCTCGTCGGATGGCTTTGGATATAGCTGATTTCTGTATTGTATTTTGGTTTGATGAATTTTTTTTATTTATTGCTAATTCTAATTTTAGTTCAAGAGACAATTCCTTTTCACTATCGACAGGAGTGACATCATAATCTTCGATATTTGAACCGAATTCTTCTGAATGTGGATAGGTTTGTGGGTAAAAAATTTTTAGAAAATTTATTATACTTAATCAGATTTGAATTGGTTATTTTCTTTTCTTCTTTTTTATTTTCATTTTTTAAATCATTATAATTACGTAAATACCATAAGATATTTTCTATTTCGGTATGCCTTTGTTCTGTGCGATTTTTCAGTGTAATATGTAATTCTTCAGATAGTGATGTGGTGTTCTTTCAGTGACTGCAACATGAAATTTATTGTTGCATTAGTCGTTAATAAATTAGAATCTCTCCGACATAATACCTCAATAGTCAGTTTTATTGGAAGTAGAGCTGATACAGTTCTGGATATTAAGTCGAATTCACTAACTGAAAATTTAATTTACAGATTAAAGTCGATTATTGCTTTTTGGATTGGATTTCTGTTTCAAAAATCGTTCCATCATTAGGAGTAAACTGTACCAATGTGTTTTAGAATCTAATATTAACATATATTCTGTTTTATTTTCAGTTGGTATATATTTCAGTAATATGTCCTTTTTTATAGAGGAACATTTATATATCTTAACAATTTTTCAAACTTATATTTTTCAAAATTATAGGAAGCAATTCTTGATAGGTTAATATTTCTTCCTCATTAGCAATATCTTCTTCAATAATTACATTGTTATTATCTTCATTGTCAATATCACTCTCACTCTTACTCTTTTCAAAGTAGGAATCCGAAGTTGCTATATCCACAGCATTTGTGTTCTTCTGTTCTTTATTTTTTTGGTATAACACATCTATTACTCCTAATTGAATTCCATGACCATAGCACAACTGCTGATTTGCACCAATCAACTTTCCAACTTTTTTCATAATTGTTGCTCCATCAGCCGTTATGGATACAATATCTTCTTTCAGGGATAATCCATGTTTCGCTAATTTAGATTTAAGCAATTAATTAATTCATTAATTAGCTAATTAATTTCGCCCGTTAGGGAGATATAAAAACAAAAACGTATACTATTCCTTTTTTTTTTCTATATTGGCCACCCTGAACATATAGCGGAGACAATTTTAAAAGTTTCTAGTAAATACCGAAAAACCGGTATTTAAACTTGTGAATACCGGTATTACAAAATTGAACAAATGGCTCAAAATACCGGTATTCGGTATCCCGGAATACCGGTATTGCAATCACTAGTTACAATGGTATTTATTCTTTGTTTAGACAATTTCGTAGATGTTACACATGTCTAATCTACACAAGACATCCATAAAATAAAATAACCCCTAGAGTGCTTGCAAATTAAAAATATCAAATGGTGGAATAACACAATTGAGCTCAATTTTTTTCATATCAATCCAATTTATTGTCGATGCATGCAATAATTTGGAGGAACAAGACATTCTATTTTTTTAGTCTCAGTCATCAGATTCCTTTGTTTTTATTACTTGTGCAACAGTTGAAGAATTTTTTTTTTTTTTTGGTTTCGTTACATATATTGCTTCATACAATAAGCCATCATCAGGATAAGATTCACTCAATTTTAAACAGATAACTTGGAAGATATGGTTTTTTTCAGTATTGCTACCATTCTTCATTATAGTGAATTTTCTGAAGAATAGATGGCAGCACGAGACACTATTTCAAACGTCAGGTTAAAGGCTGAAATATAATGTGTGCTATTGGTGATGACGCTACTGGTATTAGATATTTACATTCATTGCTGGTGTTCTGCATTGATGAAACTAGTATTGTGGTAATCTTCTGAACTATCGTAATAATCAACTCAAATATTATCTGAAATAATCAAATCAAATATTTTATTTTTGGTTTTGCTAATTGATAAAAAAAATTAGTTAAAATATTGTTTTCAAACAAGGCTTAACTACGGTTTCAACAGTAGATGGCAGCACGATAGACGTCATTTCAGAGCGAATAAAATATAATGGATTCTTTACATTAAAAATGGAAAGGGGGGGACAGCAAACGGCACACCTTAAAGTAATTACATAATTTATGTATTGTTTTATTCATATTACATTCTATTCACATATTTTGATAATATAAATATAAATAAGAACCCGAGTGAATTACATTTATTTATTATAATTTCAGAATTTGTTTTGTTATTTTTTGAGCATAGAACATGAAATAGTGTTTTAATAATCGTGTTTAATAATATTTTCGAACAATTATGTTATTTTTTTCATTAAATTTATTCATTTATGTATTATAACGCGAACTGTATTATGTATTCTGCTCGTCAGAAAGGCATACACTATAAAAACTTACTTCATTTCTTAAATCTTAGTATTTATTATTTATGATATCATTAAATCTAAGCTTCTTATGATGATTAGATAAAACATGAAGATATTTTCAAAAAGAAATCTGTCTGCTTATCTGCTTCAGCATACTTCTTGTCAGTAGCGGACTGTCGTATTAGCGCAAGATATTGTACGATATTCCCAAGATATTGTTCGATATTTTGAATACCTGATAATGTTGGGACGATATCATGTAAGTGTTATTCGACATTTTGTGCTATTAAGATAGGTTTGAAAATATTGGTATTAAAAAGCGTGAATTTCTGGTTCTACCGCGCTTCTCAGACTCTTAGTTTATGTCATTTCAGCTGTCCATCGTAAAGCTGTGGCATTGCGTTAGTAAATTACGTGGCTTAAATAAATAATAGTTCACCTAGATATCGGTAAAATTTCAATTCTGAGCTTACGTAAACTATGAATCCGCTCCCAGCATCCCCTTTCCAACTTTTAACATAGCTGTGGTGAGCTTATCAGTAAAGTTTCTAAACCTGACTGAAATAAAAAAAAAAAAACTTTTAAAAGTTTAAAAAATTTAATCTTTTGTTTAATCGTCAATAAGAATGTAGCAATGAGTTAAAAATTTCTCCTACTCATTTCCTGGAAAAATTATTTTAAATTCTCTATATATACACAATAATGTTATTCAGAAAATAAGAAATCTTTAAATGTTTTGTAAACCACCTCTTTTTCACCATCAAGCAAAAGTTTATGTGTTTAAGATGATTTCTTTGTTGACTATCATGATCAGGAAAGAGAATCCCGTGTTATCAGCACTGAATAAATATAGTGAACTTCTGAATGAACTCCATCTTTTCCTATGTTTATAGTAGGAAAATGACCCGAATACAGACGAGACAACCTTTCTTTTAAATGTATGATTTTCAGTTGATGAGGAAGTTTATCATTAGAAGATTAAAGTTATACAAAAATATGGCGATGCACGAAAAAAACTTTATTGGAAGCATAGACATCGATATTTGTATATATTTGGAAACAAAGTTTTCTAAATAGTAACCGCACATGTCGAAACATGCATGCATTTGCCGTGGTCAATGTAATTAATGTCTTTGTTCAATGCAATAATAATGCTAAGGAGTATCTCACGGCTGTCCTTAGCTCCGTTCTTTCAATACCAAAATAGTCCACAATCTGGAAGACACACTGAAAAATACTGAAAGCCTCCTTCTGACGTGCGATGTCGACGATGTTGGCGGAAGAACGCATTGCGGTTTACGTCTTTGGAAGAATGTGTTGCCGCATGTTGGAACCGCAATATATGGCTTATGGTTCCAACATGAAGGAGCTCAGGCGCAATGAAGCTCTCCTGCACATGATTACCTGGATCGGTTTCATGGATTGTGATAGTCCGGTTTTATGGCCACTTTGATCATCTGACATATTGGGATATCTTCTTGTGGCACCATCTGAAAGAATTGGTCTATTGAGACTTACAGAAAGTAACTTGTTACTTTTTTACAAGATACGTATACTTTTGTGGGCACCACACTTCTGCAACATGTGTCCACGGGTCTCGTATGTATGCCTATGTGTAGTGGACAATGTGTAGACAATGCATAGTGGAATTTGAACATCTTTCCACACAAACATATGTAAATGACGATATTCATACGCCCAACAAAGTTTTTTTTAACACCGGATATGACTTTCTAATTTTTTTCTAAGATTTTAATAGGGTTTATTCTTATATACTCCAAGCGAGGAATGCGGCTCTACAGAGTTTAGGCGTTATTGAGGGCCGCAACAGAACAACGGAAAAGCCAACCCTTGCACACTCAATGTTACAGTGTTTTTCATTTCAATTGGAGTGGTTAAAAAAATTAATTTTAGAACTGCAATAATTTGAATATAATTGAACACATGTGCAAATGTTATGTATTTTGGTCTAACATTATCAGTTGTGTCATATGACTCTATATTTAATAGAGAACAGTAACTTTTAGGGTTGCAGTGTTCGAATAATTATAAAAAAGTTGCAATTATTGATACATATGTAAATATATAATATGAATTTTGTTATTAGGCTGTAACTGTTTGCATTTATTGCTAATCTGTGTTGGCATCTCTCATTTTTTTTTCTTTGAGTGTATAAGTTTTAAGCACGAAATGGACTCACCGAAGAGTCCATTTCGTGTTGCTAAAAATAATTTTGTAGCTTCAAAAATATACTGCTTCAATGTTTTAAGATTTATTTTCATACTTCTTATGAGATCCTTGGTGAAAAGAGAAGATAGCTTTGTTTCATCAATTTTAAAGTCATCATTATCATGAAAACTTAGTTAAGTTTTACTCATCCTAAATGCATATTCTTAATACTTTGACTTTTAATTTTCCGACAGTGTGTTAGAAGCCAATCGTAAAAGCGAGATTGGAATGTGTTGTCTGTGTTGGATTGACACTGCATTTATAGAAATAGAAAATAAGGTAATGGCTAACAATAGATGACAGCACGTGCAAAATTTCAAAAATAAATGGTCGTTTCATTTTACTTTTTTTTTTCTCAGGAAAGGTGATAGCCAATTTCTTTGCAAATTTTTATCTTTCATTTCTGAATGCTTTATTTTTATATGCAATCAAAACAGAGGCCTTAAAAAAATTCGAGAATTGTGTTTTTAATACTTTTAATAAAAGAAGAATTTATATTTCTTTAATATTCTGTTTAAATTATAAATGAATTTCAATTGCAAATTCGAAGTTAAAAATAATAAAAAGATCATATATTCTCTCTTGTTTTAAGACTGAGAAACTTTAAGGAAATATGTTTGTGCTGAATACCGTCGATAAAACTGCAAAAGGGAAGCTTTTTATTGTGCATTTATTCTCTGCCCGAAAAGAATCCGAACGTTTAATTCAATGCAAAATTTGAGCTCTCTTCATTCCTTTACAGTGTTTTTTCGAATTTTGTCCTTACTTTTCTTTTTTCCTTGCACTTTTTTTATAGTTAAAAAATATTAAAAATTTACTCAGTGGGGTCATTTATTGGTTACTTCGTGGTGGTGTCATCTATTGATGTTTTCGATGATAATTGCTTTTAGCAGCTTTTAGTTTTAAAATCCAGCGAAATAAGAAATTTGAAAATTAATTCATCAGTCAAAAATAAAAAAAAGTCATTTGAAATGAACGCATGCAAAAACGAATTGAATTGGACATTAATAATTAAAAAAAATTTGATTTTCGAATTCAGTTAAAACTTCCGCTGAAAAAGCTAAGTGTTTTAGCTGTATTTACTTTACGTTTATAACAAGGATTTCAATATATATTCTCCTAAAATTCCATCGTAAATTCAATGTATACCTCCAGTACATATTAATAAGCTGATTTTAAAGCGAAGTAAATTGATGCATTAAATATTATTATTTAATTTGATTTTCACATTTCATACTTAGAAAGAAGGGAATATAAAAAATTTTACAATTTAATGTTCTAATAAATTTTAGAAATTGTTTTTAATGAGATTTTTTTACCGATAATGAAAGCAGGTGGTTTTCGGCATGTTTGATCTAAAGCTATCAAATTTGACACAATTGTAATACTTCTTTATTAGCACAAAATCCCGTACAACATGGCCGCAACGTCGTGGGAATATCGTACAATGCACTAATAAGAATAAGACGAGAAAATGTAATTTGAATGATGGGAATTAGGGATTGCAATACCGGTATACCGGGATACCGAATACCGGTATTTCGAGCCATTTGTACAATTTCGTAATACCGGTATTCACAAGTTTAAATACCGGTTTTTCGGCATTTACTAGAAATTTTTAAAATTGTCTCCACTATATGTTCATAGTAAAATAGTATAATAGTATCATAGTAATCGCGAAACATAGTAAAATAGTATACGTTTTTGTTTTTAGGTCTCCCTAACGGGCGAAATTAATTAGCTAATTAATGGCTTAATTAATTGCTTAAATCTAAATTAGGGAATCATGGATTATCCCTGAAAGAAAATATTGTAACCATAACGACTGATGGGGCAACAATTATGAAAAAAGTTTAGGAGTAATAGATGTATTATACCAAAAAAATAAAGAACCGAAGAATCCAAATACTGTGGATATAGAAATTTCGGATTCCAATTTTGAAAAGAGTAAGAGTGAGAGTGATATTGACAATGAAGATCATGACATTGTAATTCTTGAAAAAGATATTGCTAATGAGGATGAAATGTTAACCTATCAAGAATTGCTTCCTATAATTTATAAAGTTCGAAAAATTGTTAAGATATTTAAACATTCCCCTATAACAAGGATATATTACTAAAATATATACTAACTGAAAATAAAACAGAATATATGTTAATATTAGATTCTAAAACACGTTGGAAAAATTTACTCCTAATGATGGAACGATTTTTGAAACTGAGAAATCCAATCTAAAAGCAATAATCGACTTAAACCTGTAAATTAATTTTTCAGACCATGTATTCGACTTAATATCCAGAACTATATCAGCTCTACTTCCAATAAAACTGACTATTGAGGCATTATGTCTGAGAGATTCTAATTTATTAACAGCTAATGCAACAATAAATTTCATGTTGCAGTCATTGAAAGAACAGCACACATCACTATCTGAAGAATTATATATTACATTGAAAAATCGCACAGAAGATAGGCATACTGAAATAGAAAATGTCTTATGGTATTTACATAATTATAATGATTTTAAAAATGAAAAAGAAGAAAACAATCGATTTATTTTATTTGAAGATGAGGGATTTAGAGGTAAATACTTGCAAAAAGTATATTGCGCATTGCTAACAGTACCACCAACTAGCGTAGATGCCGAAAGAGAGTTTTCGACAGCTGGTAATTTTTACACAAAATTACTTTTCAGGCTGAATGACAGTACAATTGATGCATTATGTTTTTTATAATCACATTTCAAAAATTTGTAATAGAATCACAGACTGAATAGTGATATTTACACTTTTTTTGTGATTTAAAGATATTTCTTTACTTTTTTGTGATTATATACTGTTATAATTTATAAGTTATAAATTATTTTTTGTGACATTTACACTCTATAATAAAACTGGCAAATAAAACAAAGAAACACCTGTGTTTTCTTTCTTTTTCTAAAATTTCTAATACCGGTATTAAAACCGGTATCCCGGTATTAAGATTTAAAAAATACCGAATACCGGTATTGAAATTTTGGTACGGTATTGCAATCCCTAATGGGAATAAATAGATACTTTCAATATAATATGTGAACTGGCTGATCATTAAAAGGGGAACATATGTATAGAAATGAAATATCTGTATTTCCACTGATCTAAGTGGCAATTTTTTTCGACTAGAATGTCTGTAATATTTGGCATTAATTTTGGCGAGAATATGCAAACAAATAATTAGAAACATGCAAAATATTTTCATTGAGGACGCAATGTCAGTTTAAGAATTCTTTTAAAATATAGATATCATGTTCATGTTGCATGGCATAATGAAGCTCAAGGACAATGTATTTAGGCATATAGGGTCAGTTAGGAACGAATTTTGTGGACATGGCCATTTTTTTCTCCTTAAAATAATAGTATGATATGGAAAAGATATCCACATTTTTAGTGAGTGCATAATGCTCTTCTTTCAAAGCTTGTTAAGTAGTGTTGTTTTTACAAAATATTTTAACCGGAAACTGTCATTATTATCTCAGAAGGGCAGTTCAGAGTGCGCCCTTCAGTTTCTGATCACAAAAACTAAGCGATCTGATTACGTTTAAAATAACTAGAAACTATTATACATTGAAACAAAAAGCATTTTACTAACTATTACCAATTTTTCAAAAGAAATCACGAAATATTGCATATAAACTATCTTAATATGCTCAATTCCAGGTAGAGGTAGCACAGCCGTCTGCACGGCGTTGTGTGATATATTATTCAATATTCAGCAGTATTATTCTATACAGTGATTATTGCATAATATTGTAAATATGAAATATTCAACAATATTTATACTGTGACTATTATTTAATATCGTGAATATATTCAACAATATTATTCTATATTTTGATTATCGTATAATATTGTGAGTATGTTCAATATTCTATGATATTGTTAATATTAATAGCGCACAATATTGTACAATATATGTGTGCTATTAGAGATATAGTGCAGTTTATTATCATTCTGTCTACACTACTGTTACGAGCACTTAGGTAGAAACCTTTCTAAAAATTCAAAATGATTCAATATTATGACACAATATATAAGAAAAATTAAATTAAAATTATGAGGAAAATTAAAATTATAAAAATTAACAGTTCAATTTGGTATCAGAAAAGAGAGCTCCTCTTCAAATATAATTTTCAATCCACAATTTAACTCATTTTTCCTTAACTTTTCACTACCTGAAACACCACGCACTTTCTACGTGTCATCAACTTCGACAATAGGATTTGATGGTATTAATATATTATATATTAATACCAGTTAATATTATATAATAATTCCTTCTTATCTGACTCTCTGAAATCACAAACGGGTGAGTCATTAGATTTGGATTTTATCCGATTCATTCTGATGAAACGCATCACATCTGGTTTACGTCAACATCAATCCCGCGGATGTAAGGTACGTATTATGATCTTAACTTTATTGATAAAAAAAAATGTTGAAATGTGATTCATGAATGATTCGAGATAAGTTATTTTCTCCGTTTCTGCAATTTTAATTTCCTGTTGAAAAGAAACAGAATAATTTTCAGATTTTCTCATCAATATCATATGTTCTTCCTCGTCTTGCTCTTGGATTTTTCCGCCACTTTTTAACAAACAACTTTCATGTATTAAAAGCAAAATAAATGTAGATAACATGATAAATTTTTAAAAAATGTCAGATTTCAATTTTTCATTAAAAAAAAAGGTGGAATGTTATCGTTTTTCTAAAAGTAATAGTTCTTCCTGTCCTATAATAAATTATTCCAAATACATAAAATGCATTAACATTGAGCGGTTGTTCCTAATCGCTTTACTTAAAAAAATTTCGGTTGTAATTAAGAGAACTAACTTGCTTAAAATCCAAAAACTAAAATTGAAATTTCCTCATAACCGTTGTAATCTACGGATCTTAAAAAGATATGACTTGGCAATTTATCTGAGATATAACCGGTAAGGAACAAACACTGAAATGAGAACTGTTATCATAGTTAAAGTATAGATGGTACGGGGACAAAAGCAACGTCCTTTTAAACGAATTGAATGGTGGAGAATTAATTTGCACAGAGAACAAAATTTCTTATTTTCCGCACCATGGAGCAAAAGTGACACACTGAGTTTCGGCATAGATTAGCATAGAATGAACTCTTTTATGTTTCAAGGAATATTTTATAACAAAGTTTAATGGACCTTTAACACGAAAATAGAGAACAAAATGTGACATACATACTTACAGAATAATACAAAATATTTCATTTAATTTTTACGCTCTCTAGCTTTTTAATTATTCACTTCACAATTCAGAGCTTATTTTTCACGAGTTTATTCCTTTTATTTTCTTATTAAATATATTTCCTTTAAAAATATTGCACCCTGAGTATTCTGAAAATAACACATTGTCCGCAGAATACGTCCTATTTTTAATGATAATCGATGCTATGCAGTATGTTCGAGCATGTGTTCTCAGCGCTGCCTATGATGCGAGCACACTTTACTGTTAAAAAAATTGGAATTCACGAGACAGTACCAGCAGTTGTGGCCACCTTGCAAGTACTTGTGTTCGGCCTGGTTGCTTTTCGGGAGTGTAAAACTAATCGTAGTAATGAGTAGAGTATGCTGCATAAAGCACAACGTCAGAGTAAATCAAAAATTCTCTCTAGCTCTTTAACTCGGTTAAATGATTCTCATTTAAAGAATACAAAAGCTGCCAACGAACCCGTTACAAGAATTGAGTTCCAGTGACAAAAATTGTATAGCTCCCATTCATTGAACTTTGTCACAGAAGATAAAAGGTAAAGCACACAGACAAAATAAACTATTTTGCGGAAAAATATGAATTAAATATCACGTAAAACGTTTTGCTGAATGTTTTTTTCTTTTTCTCTTTAAATTTAGCTGCAGCGATAACTGATGTAAATGTGGAATACTTGTTTTCGGTTTTTATAAATTCTATAAGGCTTAAATAATAATGCATGCAAAATAACATTCCACTTGGTTCAATACTTTCTTTAAGCTTTTACAACTCATGCTCTAATTATCACTCTGTGTATATTGATGTTTGTTTACGTTCTTGTTGAAAGAGAAAACAATCTAATCGCAAAAAAATGCAGTCAGAAGAGATGAATGAATCTTCTCTTTTTTAAATTAAAAATTCTTAATTTGAATTTTGTCAATCTATAAGCATCAGAATTCAAAAAGGAAAACGATTTTAGAAATATGATAATTTATTAGGTTCTTTATATTAAGACTACAATTATGTCAAAATTTGGCTTTAAAAAATTTGGAATGCCAAGGATAGTAATATTTATCTATCTATTTGTATCTGAATCAACATGATAAAATAAATTGAATGAAATTGGTTTTATCATCTAAATTGTAGGTATTTCAAACTTTCGAAAAAATTTGCCGGCAGATTGGTCATTCTTTCATTTGTTTCTTCATATGTACTTAATATGCTGTAACTCAATAAACACTGCCGGTTCGGTACAAATGTGAGAGAATTAAATGCAAAAACCCGAATTGTGAAAAGTTCCGATGATGTCGTGTCCGCGTTACCACGGAAAGGGGGTGCAGTATTTTCTGAGGGTAAAGACTCCTGAGCACCCGAGGGCAGAAGTCGGACTTCTAGCTCATATGAAGATAAAACACACACATTCGCTTGTGCAGCCCCTTTTTGCAAGGGGGCACATTCACACACCTCACAGATAAAACACAGATTAAGAACACCATGTAAGAACCGGGACTCGAACCCAAGATGCCCAGGTCACGAGGAATACGCTCTACCCCTATGCCAGGACGCCGGCACTAAAGCTCCGATTTTTGCATACATTAAAAAAAAAGGCACTTTCTAAATATAATACCAGAGGAATATTCTGCAGAATAAAGCTGCGCGTTAAATTCCATTTGTATACTTTGCTGAGTTTCTGAATTATCGTGTTCACATACACTCGGATGGACTGACAGACAAACGGACATGCTTTTGACATTTCAATTATTTTTAAGCTTCCTATTTCTCTAGGTGGATAGGAATGAAGGTTTAGATTTCCTTCCAATTCTTTTCTGATTATCCATGCGGAGTGCTGCCTCGTTCCAGATACTGTTGTCATCCTTTTATTTTATTGAAATAGTTTACAAAAAGCCAACCTATTTCACTGAATTCATGTTCAGTTGGATTCGATTACCTCAAACAATGTTTAAAATCTTTAATAGGTTTCAAGTGATTTGACGAAAACCTTCATAAACCCATGTCTAAGAAAGACGTGAGCAACATAACATTATTCCATTATATATATCGAAACCCTTTACCAAATCATTCATTTTGATTTTGGATTATTAGGTAAGTTTCTCTAATAGAAAGAATAACACGAAGATCGACAAGACACATTTTAAATTATTTTGAACACTCTGATCTTCTGATATTGAAAAACTGTTTTGTTTTGAATGAGATTTTATTATTTATAGATACATTGTCAATCATATAAACACGAAAATGAAGAAAATGCTTTTATTTCTACACTTTTTGAGAAACATCGGAATGAATAGTTAATTTTACTGAAATTTGATCAAAATGTTTAATACCCTGCTCCCAAATGTATAGCCAAAATCGTCATTTTTTTTCCATGTAAGCTATAAAGGATGATAGTCTAAGAAATGAACCAAACCTAAAAAATTTTTTTCAAATCTAAGTTACGGGCATGAAATGTATTTGAATAGGACTTTTCAATTAATTTAAGAAAAAAATTTTGATGTAAACACCTATAATTAATATATATATATATATATATATATTTCATCAACTGTAAAATGTGTACTTCATTTCATTGCTCATATTATTTGAAATCTATGTAGTAACTTACAGGCAATTATTTCTGTTAAGTTTGAGTTGTCGTATTAACTGTGCGGAATTTTTACGAAAAAGAAAGTTTGGGAGAAATGCTGTTAGAGTTCCTTTCATTGAAAAGCATGGCTCCTAGCATCACAAGAATTTGAAATTTTCCACAATTTTAAATATAAACTTTATCTTATTGTGAAAATGTTTCTTATTTTGTTCAATTTTTGCTTTTCGAATCATTCATTGGTCCTTTTACGATGAATGCTAATTCACTTAATATGTATCTTCCAATTCTCAACGCATTACAGTCTTATAACCCTAATTAAAGAAAAGCAATGGTATAAATGACCCTAGCTTTGATTTTGACTCTACAGATTCGGAATTCCATAACACGTTGTTAAAATATTCATTTGTATACTCGCGACCAAAATTAAGGTCACAAAAATGTTTTTCAAAGTAATTCTAAATGGCTACCAGTAAAATGTAAACAAATTATATTTTATATATTGTGAAGGATTGGTAACACGATATTAACCTTTGTTGTGGGAAAAAATGTTGTTTGGCATTAATTTTTGAGTAACTACTGAAATTAGACCGTTTAGGCATCTGGGATTTTTGCCTGCAATTTTGTGAATATTGCATTAAAAAAAATTAACCTGTTTCCAGTGAGAATGAGTCCTCATAATTGTTTAGACGATTTCTTGAGATGGAGAGCTGTTGGCAGGCTTGAAGCTGGGCAGTCTCAAGCGGAGGTGGCTCGATGGTTACAAGTGGCACCGAAAGTGGTATCCAGGTTGTGGAATCAATTCCAAACAAGTGGTACTGTAACTAGAAAGGCCGTCCAATGCCATCACAGAGCAATGATGCCTGCACAGGATCCCTATTTGGCATTAAGCGCACGACGGCATAGGTTGACAACGGCTTCTCAACTTGCTCGTGACCTTGCTGCTGCGTCTGGAATAAGAATTTCCAGACAGATACAGACGTCTAACAGAGAGGGCCCTTTATGCCTGGCGACAAATTGAGTACGTTCCTTCGACAGCATCCAACAGAAAAGTCCGGTTGTTGTAGTGCCAAACACATCAATCTTGGGCAAAGCAAGAATGGGGGCGTGTTCTTTTCAGTGATGAGTCGAGATTTACCACACAGAGTGACACTCTTTGAATCTTCATCTGGAGAGAGCGAAGAGCTCGCTATCATCCCTCCTACGTAAAAGAAATCGACAGATTTGGTGGCAGAGAAATCCTTGTCTGGGGTGGCATAATGTTGGGCAGTCGTACACCACTGCATGTCTTCGATGCGGGTACTGACAATGCACATCGCTATAGGGATGAGATCCTTGAAGTCTATATGAGGGATGTTCCGGGGTGCTTTCGGCCCAAAATTCATGTTTATGGGCGATAACGCACGTACACACAGAGCCCAGATCGTTGATGATTTTCTTGAGGAAGAGGGTATTCGACATATGGACTGGTCATAGATGTCTCTGGATCTTAATGCTATTGAACATGTTTGGGATGGTCTCAGTAGAGCCATCGCACAGCGTAACACCCCTCCTAATACCCTCCAAGAGTTAAAAGCCACGCTTTTGGAAGAATGGGTTTTGTTTCCCGAAGAATTTATTGAAACCCTCATAAACAGTATGAAAGCTCGTTGTGAAGCCTGTATAGGAGTGCGCGGTGGTCACACTCCATTTTAGACAGGCTTTTCCCGAGATAAATGTTTTGTCTCTGATTCATAATGTAACACTTTTTGATATACTCTGTTTCTTAATTCCCAATTAAAATCTTTTCCATGTTGTTATGAGTCTATGTTCT
This sequence comes from Argiope bruennichi, assembly GCF_947563725.1. Taxonomy (NCBI): domain Eukaryota; kingdom Metazoa; phylum Arthropoda; class Arachnida; order Araneae; family Araneidae; genus Argiope; species Argiope bruennichi. The sequence continues at coordinate 139,739,428 of NC_079154.1, read as the reverse complement.
TTCTTCCATTATAGTGTACCTCTGTGTCAAATTTCGTGGCAACACAGTGAATAGTTTTTCATTTTTCGCATATTTTATGTTTGTGACCTTAATTTTGGACATGAGTGTATTTTCTGTTTTTTTATGTAGATACTTGTACTGTAATTGATGATCACACAGGTACTTAAATATGGGTTTTATTACTTCTATTCTAAGTTGTGGAGTTCCTGTCACCTTCTCTTGAATGACTTCTCGAAAGCGTTTGCTTATGGATACTTGATCCTATCAGTAACACCCATTTAAAACATTGCAGTGACAACACTCTGAATGCCTTGTACATTGTCTTTGTTGGAACGAATTATAATTTCGGAAAAATTTTGAATTTTATGAACGTAGGGATAGAATTAGAATTTATTTTCCATTTAGCTCTTTTGTACATTTTTTTTCAGTTTTTTTAAGGAGAGCTCCAACCCATCGTTATATGCACCTAATACATTCTAATATTTTATATTATAAAGAAAAACGCAGGAAAATAGCAATATATTACAATTTTAAGACCAATCTTTGTTTTGGAACTTTACTTCTTTTGGCTTTGTTTAGTTTTGTTTCAGACTACTAAAATGACTACAACTTTTTTTCTAAAACACTTAGGTGTAAATTGTAACCGGTTTTTTTGGGAAAAAAAGTTTTTTTTTCCCTCGATGTTTCTAACCCTAGTAGAACGCAAACATTGTAAAATATTGTAAGACATCGATCCATATTCGCAAAACTGATTAATACTGTGGCATATTGTTTAAAATCACATAATATCGCCCAGTATTGTACAATATTCTGCAACAGGATGTGCTACCTGTTAATGAGTCGAATATCCTAATAAACTGGACTGTACAACCACGATCTATGTTTTTAATATAATTGCAAAATCAAAGATTTCATTGGTTTTGCAATAATCACCCTATACAGAACCTCTATTCTCCTTGAAATTGAAAGATTCCTGAATAAGTCGTTATTGGACTCCTGCCAGCCAGATTTGAAAAAAATCCCTTCTGAAAGAAATTTCAAAGAATCAGTGAAATGTTTCTCCCCAAATACTCACGTTTGGAGAAAATGTGGGCGGAGCTACGAAAGAAAACATCCGACGTGTCGATTTTGCCGGTTTTTAATTGCATTTGGAAGCTCATTGTCCCTGGATTCGTCTTCTTGGAGGTGCATCTGCCCTTCTAGTATATTTTCGGGGAATATTTCAAAGCAAATTTTCTAGCTCCCATTTTTCACGAATGGAACGATTTCATCCATTTTTGTTACCGATTTATTTCGCTCATTTGCAAGCATACCTAACCAATCAAAATGTTCTATCATTATGACTCAATTATAATTTAAAATGATACTTTCTTTTGTTTTGATGAGAGGTAGTTCTTTATAATGGGTTGACATAATTATATCAATACCATTAATGCAGTCACCGAAGGCGGCCAATATAAATGTACTCACGGCAATCAACTTTGAGGAAATACATCTTATCATAAAAAGAGTATGACAAAAATATAATTATAGTAGTATAAGTAAAAAAGACAAGTGTTACTATAAAACATTCACGCAATGATAGAGCACTTACTTTGATTTGTTACATTTGCAAAGTGGGGAAGTGAATGGGCGACGCAAAATGACGAAATGAATCCAATTGTTATCATGGAGGTCTCTGCCAAAGTTTTATTTTGTATTATCTCTCAAACTAAAAAGAAGGAAGAGGACCATTGATGAATGACCATCGGGTGATGCACTTTCATATGAAATACAACTTTTTGAAATGGGTTTCTAGTTGCAGTTGGGGGAACTCTGTCATCTGACTTTTCCATTGAGAGTATACGATAAAGCAGAATTTTCACAATTTCTCTCAATTTGAAGAACAGTCACTGTCAAATGATAGTTGACGTTATATTTAGGAGTTATGAACTTTCCTACGGAAAAAAAAAATTTGGCAAAATTCGGTAAACTTTTCATAATTACGTAACTCTGTCGCGTTTTCTTTTATGGAGATTGTACAGTGAAGTAACGTTTTAACTTTCTCGTGTATGAAATATAGAGAAAATACTGTGAAAAAAATTCATACTCCGCGTTTTATACCGCCCTGAGTCCGAAACACACCTTTTTGACATGTCTGCGATAAAGTCAAAGCGGAAACATTTCGACCACGGTGGATGAAACTTGATACACAATCTTTATATCAGATTTATAGATTTCTGTCAATTTTGAGCCAAATCTATTCAAATGAAATCTGTCAGTGCGGCTGTTCGAACATAAGCAAAAACAATATTTACACAATGATGACTGCTAAAAAAATAAAAATATGTGTACAGATTTAACATCTGAAGCCAAATGTCCAATAAGGAATGGACCGTTTGTTTGTGTAAATGCAATTACTCAAAGATGCAACGACTTAAATTTATTAAATCTAGTTTGTGACTACAAGTGTAATGCTGTATCAAATTTTTGTCACGTCTAAAACACAAATCCGATTTTCATAAACTATTAACGGCACGACAGGATTAATCTCTGAAAGAAAAACTTGCCAGGCTCAGTAAAAATATTGAATTATCGCGAAAGCTTAATATTAGGTAACTGATCTATGCTAATTGCCTTTTCTGGGATTAAGAGAGTGTAGGTGAGATCTCCCCCTTCCCAACTGGTTTCTGTTTGTCTTGAAAATGGAAAATGATGGTAGTGGGTGTGAGAAGGAAACTCGAGGCCGTCATTGGTTAGATAATAAGGAGTCATGTGCCTTCACTTAAAATAAAAGTGAATGAAATAGGTGCAAATGTCTCGGGTTTTCGCCATAAAGAGTGTGCAATGAAGTATATTTTCTCCCAAAACTATGAAGTGATGGAGGACAGGCAATCTCCGATATAAACGGCAATTGGCGAATGATTAATCGGTTTTTCCTTTTTAATAATATTCATTTCTATCTTGCGTTGCTATTTACTGTTCGTCGTTTTATTCTCTTGAATACTAGAAGGATCAAGGGCCTTCATATTAGTAGTGAAGATGCAAGTGTGATTGAAGTAGGTTTTTTATCTTAAATTTCGAATGCATTTTAGAATATTTGATAATATTCAATGAATGATAATGATTCAGTGGTGATGAGTTACGATGTTTCAATTAGAAAATATATTCTTCAACATTATTAAAAAACTAAATTATGTCCTGAATTTAAAAATATCGCTAACAAACACACTACCATGTGAATGTCAATATTTCTGTATCTATTTAATACTGCATTTAAAATCTTAATTTCTTAACTTTTTTACATGAAAAAGGAAATTAAATCAGTGTTTACTAAAATCTGTCTATGCAAATAACTTTTAGATGATTATACTGCACAAGCTGTTCTAGGTTCAAACATGTTTCCATTAATTATGTTGAAACTTTCTGTTGAAGGAACCTAAAGTTAAATCTTTGCAGATTAAATATTGTTATTAAAGACACTTCTTTAGAAAAAGTTACTTCTTTACGGTTAATTATTCTATTTATCATAATTTTTTAAAACATTTTTAGAATAATAATTGCTTTGATACTATATACTCATCCTTGCTAATTAATTTATCGACACATTTTTAAATTAGTTCATAATTTTTTGTATTGTTTAATTTTATAACAACTTCTTTTTTCGTGTTGAAAAATATGCTATTTTTATCAAATTAATCATCTAAGTAAATTAGCATTGCAATAGACTAGACTGACTTAGTATTGATAAATTAAATTATTTATAACAAATGAAGATCATTCTTTGCCCTAAAAGAAGAAGCTTTCAGCATTTAAAAATTTTCAACTTTAAATTTTGATGCCATTCTGTTTACAAAGCAAAAGAGATTATTAAAGAAATTAAAAATAATTGAGATTATTAGCTTAAATTTTTAGCCCAATTGTAATATTAATAGATTGGCAAAATTTAAGAAAGAGAAACACAGTTGCAGATTATAGAAAAGCGAATCAAAAATTATCAGAAAAAACACATTTTTCTTTTAAGTGTTAAATAGTTTGTTAAGCACATTTTAGTATATGGTGCCGCAATTGGCCAATTGTGGCACCATATATTCAACAATTCTGTTTTATGTAACGGGATTTGTTTCAAGTTTATGAAGATGAAATATTGTGATTAATTCTTCACTTTTTGATTGTTTTGAAATTTTATACCGTTGTTTACTACCAATGACAATATAATTTCTTATTACAGGGAGGATTTCCTGAGAGTACGACGTCTAAGGTTGAGTACATATTTTTAAATCAAGAACCTTATACTTATTTCTATTCTATGCCATTAAAATTTTCAAGCAACGAAACTAATAATTTAGATACTTATTAGTTTAGATAATCGTACATTTCTTTAAACGATCACATTAACAGTGGCAACTGAGCTGATAGATTCTAATCGAAATGTAGGTAAATGAAGTAATACGTGCTTTTTCAAGGCTACAGAAAGAGTACTTATTAAGAGATGAATCAACTTATATTTTTGTTGCAAAGTTCAATGTTGCTGAATATCGACAGAAAGGATCTAAAACTGAAAAACGTGCGTTAAATTGAAAGTGCTTAATTATATCACTTACCTTCAAATCAATAATTACATTAACAATATTTAAAAAAATGAATAAATAAATAAAATAATGTTGCATCGTATAGGTTTTGCCCATATAATTAATTTCACTTGTGAGCGAATTTTTTCATAATTACAAATGTACTAGACTGGAATCCCTGTTCTTTGGACCAATTGAGATTGTTGTTAAAAATTCAACAATTCTTACTTTCTCATCTACTTAGCATTGAGAAAGTATAATAACCGACAAAGAATTAGAAGTACAGATTTCAACAAATCTCCACATTTTAGACCTCCCTGAATTCCAAAACCGCATCTTTGGAACATGTCCGTCCGTTTGTCTGTGAAAAGATAACTCAAAATCTTTTTGAGCCTGACGTTTGGAATTTTGTGTCGTGTCTTTATACCAAATTTGTAGATTTTTATCATATTTTGAGAAGAATCTGCTCAGAGAAAGTCCGCCTGTCCGTCTTTTCCAATATAAGTTAACACGATAACTACAAAGCGAAGAGAGCTAGATGGATAAAATTCGCTACACACATTTGACATCTGTAGTGCAAACACCTATCAAATTTTGAGCCAAATCCAACTAACGGCTTATTGTCTGTTTTTTTAGAAACATGCAAACGCGACAATTCAAAAGATGAGACAAGTGCAATTTTGCGTCGGTTGAGAAAAACGTGTCTAAAGCACACATTCCATTTTCGGATGCTATAAAAGGCATGCCAGCAATGAATCGCCAAGAATGACGCGACGCATTTGGTGAAAATGATAAACCCTCAACAAAAGTTAATATTTTGCAACTGTAGGCCGTCAAGGCCACGCAAGGCACGACAAGAAAGAATGCGAGAAAGCTTCGGGGAGACCACTCTTGCCCGTGATTTGTAATGGTTTTCAACTCATTATAACAAGTTTCATGTCACTTTTTAAAAAGAAACATTAGTAAATTCGACCGATTTTCATCATGTTCCATCCTTTTCCTTTCGTAATATCAGTTTGGGTGGCTTGAAAGAAAATTTAATTAAACTGATTTCATTATATCCTACAGTTTACATCAGTATCTACTGTTTTTTAAATTGAAGCATTTTTTGAAAACAATTTCCTTTTCTACTTTTGGTAAACCGTTTCATATTTTGTAGTGTTAATTTCTGCTTGTACCAATCTTTATTTTAACATAAAAAACGGGCACTTTCCTGCTCACCTTTTTTTAATATGCGAGTTCATCTTGCAATTCGGTTTCATTTCATTGCTATTTGGGCTAACGAAATAATAATTATTCATGAAAAGTATTTGTTAAAGAAGTTTTTAATGACTGAAACATGACAAAAGTTTAGAAATGAAAAGCGCAAGGGGCTCATTGAATTGCTTTAAATAAAATGAAATAATAATTATAACCATAATATATTTTAATTTTTAATTAAATTTCTTAAATTTTCTAACTTGTGCTATGGATTATATTTCTTATATCTTAATGTCCTTATTGTATTTTTTCGTGCATTTTTATTTCAAATGTTTCGTAAAAAAGAGAGAGTTCCTCAATAATAACGGGTTTTAAGGAAATTGTAATTTCAATTAACAGTTTTTTATTTCATATTTTTAATTATAATTATTTTACAATGTATGTGAAATATTGTTACTCATTTTTTCTCCAATTCATTATTAAATCGTACTTCTTAAGTGGGTGCGATAGTTAACTATTGGATTGATAAATAAAGAAATGAACTTCTGAAAGTATTGAACTATGGTAAGGAACACATATCTATACAAAAGAATTCGGAAGGGTAGGACATCAGAAGTGAATGATAAATCGATCGCAAAATTCCATCTTTCCAAGGGGAACTTTTTAATTTGAAAAAATAAATGAAATAAAGGAGTGTCAAAAGTTGCACAAAAATTATTACCTTTCTCACCATAATTTCATTAAGTTAAATATCAATTTTCTCTCAACCGTATCTATATATTTTAATGAATAGAACCTTTTCTCCTTTCTGAAAAATGAAACTAAAATAACTATTCTTTTCAGAAAGAAGCAGATGTTCTCTAACTCAACTCTATTTTTCCCTTCCAGTAATATTTAATTTCTTTTAATGCTTTTCATTCCTAAGAGAGCTTGCCTTGAAGAAAATAATTTAATATTTTTCACGTGAACTGGCATTTATTATCACTCTTTACATTAAGGAGACAGAGAGAGAAAACACACCTCCGTCTTTAATGAATAAGCCTCCTAGAAAGTTGATTTAGCAAGAGTTGCATCTGTTTCTTTGAAATCAAATCCAATAAAAGAAGATTTGCATTTAGAAACGTTGCGTAATATAGTATAAGGAAAAGAAATTCAATACCGGCGCTAATATAAATGCGTTTAAAATTAAATTTGTAGAACTCTATCTACTTTTCCGTTTGTGAACTATTTTCTTCAGTTTTCTGATTTGTAAAGAAAGATTTTTATGAACATATCTGAAAGGTTTTAATAATTAAATTGAATGCTTAAGTTTAGTGTAAATAGAAGTGAGCAGTAATTTTTACCTAAGATTTTGCAATCGAATTTCAGTTGCAACTGAAATAAAATAGTTAAATTGATTTGCATATTTTAGTTGCAACGGAATATAATTGATTAATTGCCATGTTGCTGAATTACAATTAAAAGCGATGACACACTTGACAATTTGAAATTCTAATTTATTGTACAATTTTGTACAATATAAAAAAAACGATAAAATATCTTGTGGTAATAAAAGGACTTAAAAAAATTCGATTTGCATTCCCTCACTTTCCAAAATGTAATATTAAATTCAACAATGATCAAATAGTTTCTGAGTTGCATTATAAGAAAACAATAATACACCATTTTTTTAAAAAGTAATAATTTTTGTTATAACAAATGAGTAGCTCTGAAATTGGAAATTGCAATGATTAGTTCATTGTTTGTATTGGTTTACTTATGGAATAAAGAGCAACAAGGAATGTCATTCACTCCTTATTAAAAGTTATGGGGCACTTAAGAGCTGCAAGATGAGCTGTTGTTTAATTAGGTAAGCGTAAAATTAGGTAGCGTTATGTAATTCTGATATAAAATCCCAGGTCTGGCTGTGTAAAGAAAATAAAGAAGGTTATTGGGGAAGTGTTATGTGTAGTAGTGGTGCAATTTTTGCAAAGTGAAAAATTTGATGACTGATCGATTTTTTCAGAGATTTGGCCGGCGATTCATTCTCTTTATATAATTCTGGTGTAAAATCCCAGGTCCAAGAGGGTTATTAGTGAAGTTTTATGTGTGGCTGGAGGTTTCGGGAAATTTGTCTCGAGATTGGGTACGGCGCTTTCAGAGACATGTGTTCAGAATTGTTTACTATAGTCAGTGCGTGTTCATCAAATAAGAAACTAAGCACATAAACATAGAGAGTACTGAGATTTACAATTTTATTATCATTTCATACAAAACCATTCTTACAATGAACGTAAAGGCTTTGCCGTTAAAGGCATCATCATCGGCAGAGAATTAATTCATTTGCGCTTGATTCTGGAGAGCTAGAAGCGGGCGAAACGTCGAAATAGAATTGCCTGGTCCCGTTGAACAACTCACGAGTCTGATATGATGGGAAGTTTTCGAGACAAAAGCTCTGATGTTCCTTTTGGTTGGCTTGCTTCGTTGTCAACATCGGTCAAAGAATGAGATATTTCTCTCACCATAATGTAAGCGCTCTCTTTATATGTTTAGAGTCAATATAAGCACGTAATTCAAAGAACTACTGGTTGTTTCTTTCTCTCTATAAGCAAATGATCTGTACTGCTTGTTTGATTATTCCGTGGACATTATGCATTTGAAATTGTTAAGACAGATGTTCAAAAATGGTATAAGCTAAGTTGCGTGCTTCTATTCAAACAAATATTACTGTTGCGATAGGTGCTGTAAATTCTATTTTATAAAGAAAACAAAAAATTGACTAGAGGTGAAATATTTTGCACAATCACATAATTTTAAATATATATATATATATATATATATATATATATATATATATATATATATATATATATATATATATATATATATATATATATATATATATATATATATATATATATATATATATATATATATATATATATATATATATATATATATATATATATAACAGTTACTGCATTTATACTCAAGGAATCTGTTTTATTCTAATCTCTGAAAAAAGATTTAGATGCGGAAACATATAGTGCTAAAATAGTATAAAACATTACAGTTTTGTTGAATTTTAGTGTATAATTTGAAGAACGGTTGCAATTAAGATTTTAGCATTAACTTGAAAAATTTAGTTTCTCAATTTTCCTTCAATTTCAAAAATGTAGCTTTTATTATTAAAAAGAATTGAATATTTTGAAAAAAAAAACTATTTTCCTCGAGTAGCATGCTTAAAATCTTACAGCAAAAAAACATTTTTGTGCACTTTGAAATGATTAAAATTTAAAATATTTCATTTGGCGTCTTTAAAAATGCAACTTATTATATTATGAAACATATTCTGGGAAGTTGTTTCGGTATAGTTAAGAAATGATTGCATATTTATATATTGTTTTTTACTTTAAGCAAAAAATTTCTGATCATCGACGTGTATTCACAAAATCACGTGATTAATTAAATGTAGTCTACGCAATCAGTATAGTTTTTCATTGGCTCTCGACTGAAAAAGAATAAATATTAAAATTCATTATCTAATTTTTGATGCCACATAAACTTTAATGCCGATAATCGGCATTGTTCCACTTTTAAATTTGTTTTAGAATAAAGCATTTAAAGATCATATTTATCTTTTTGTCATTTTCCATCAGTTGCGACAAGCCACTTAAATATATTAAATAATAATACGTTTCAATAATTTTGTTTTTTTATTTTTACTTGACATTATTTCAAATAAACAGAGTTTTAGTTTTATAAAATAGCTGTACAAATTTAGTCTAATAAAATAAGTCCTTATAAGTAAGACCAAAAATTTAGTTGTGAAAGTGTGTTGAAGTGTTCAGAATTACTCTTGAATTATGTGGAAGAATGCCATTAAACAATTCAAATGTCTATTGAAGATTATATCTGCCAACTAAAACGAGTCATTTCGTGAGGCTGATTAGAAATCAAAACAATATGACTTTAAAGTGTTTTTCTCATCATTATTCGTATAAGTAAATTCATCTCTCTACCGAACGGTGAAACGAAGAGAAAAAGCCACCGAAAAAAAACTTACAAATGTTTCAACGTTTCAAATGTCAAATATTTCAAATTTTATTAAATGTCCAAAATGTGATGACTGATACATAATAGCCTTATGGGATATAGTTACAACATTATGCAGAATTGTTTTTTAAAAATGAACGTTTTTAGAAAATTTGAGATAAGAATCTGAATGCCTTTAAAAAGTGATTGCAATGTGAAATTAAATGCGTTTCTAATTAAAGCTGAAAGTGATACTAGCATTTTTCCCTTTTAAAGTGCAGAGCTGCAGAACCACCATGTAATTATTCCAAAAATTAATTTATTCTTATTTCGTAACTGCTGTTCGTTTTTCGTTATTGAAACTTTATTTATTATTTAATATTAAAGTCAAAAGTCATTTTTAATCACATCTTATTACCGGAATTGGGTTCCGGAGGTCTCATTTGAAACTTCATCTCAGTGGTAAGATATTTCTCGTTGGAGTTCGGACTAGCTCAAGAGATCGGTTGCACATAAGTAATCGAAGTGATTCATGAGAAACAGCAAAAGTGATAGAAGCGTATCCGGAATTGCTGTGATATTCAAACATTGGCTCTTCTCCAATTGTTTTATCCCTATTCGAGAAAAATTTTCTCCTTCTTCTAAATTGCTTTCATTTGCTGTATATTCAATTGTTTCGTTTTAACAGTCTCACGACTTTCAATTTACTATGTATTAATGTAATATTTTGTTTTTATTATAGTAAATTAATTATTTAGATAAAAAATAGTCGTTCACCGGAGAAAGTAATGTGTAGATAACTACATTTTATAATCGTCATTCCAGCGTTCACTGGGAATGGAGTGCATCAAAATGAAATGGAAACTGCTTATTTAAGAAACTAAAGTCAAACATTTTTTTTAAATTTTACAATGAATATAAGAAGCTTTGGGCTAATTTTTTAGACTCTTTTAAAAACAAAAGCAGGAAAATATTTTTGCTATACAGATTATTTCTGAATATATGAACAGCTATAACTACACTTAAAATAAAACAAGCGGTTAAGAAGCTTTACGTATGATTAAGAATTTCAAATGTTATTGATTTTTCTGAATTGGAAGGCTCTATCATATTTTTGAATGCCCATTTTATAAAACTAACGAAGTTATCAACAACTTGTTTAGTGCACGTTATGTTGCTTAAATAGAAGAGTTCAAGGAAATTCTCAATGTATCGTTTTTCCTTAGTTTCAAGCAGATACAAAATGAGCCACAGAACGAGTAAAAATAAACCAGAACTACAATTTGATGCTAACAAGCTCATTGACCAGTCGAATAAATGAGTCGCTTCTCCCCTCGGCGGCAATTTATGAGAGGAACCCGAAACTCATCTCTATGGCGACATGGCATTGGATACGCGCGTCTAGAGTGAGGTAAGCACTCCGTCCACGGGGGTGGTAACGTGGATGGCGGGTGAGAGGGTGGAGGATCGTCGGCTGGGCGGCTTGGAAGAGCAGGGGGGCGGTTGGAGAAGATCGGCTGCAGACGAGAATCGAACCCGGGGAAGGGGTTCATCGCAGCTGGACTGGGGCGCGGCCTCCGAAGAGGATGCCCTGGACAGGCTGGTCGGAGAGGCACCAGGCAGGCACAGGCTAGGATTGGCGGCTGAGGCGAGCGACGGGAGGCCGGACATGACCGCACCAGCCACGCCGAAAGCACCAGGGTTCGAACTTCCGCCGAGACGAGAGATTCCGGGAAGCTGGTTCATACCATTCGTATTGGCACCTGAAAAAAGCAATGGAAAAGAAATGTGTCATTGTCTTACAATGAATATACATATGTAATTCTATACAAAATCATTAGCATATTATACTATACATTTTATGCTTGTAATTCATGTATTGTAGTTCCGGAGACAATGGTTTATGTAATCTAGCAATAAAATCAAGAATAATCGATAACAGCTGGAAGAAAACCGAAGAATTTAAGATCATATTTTATGAAGCAACTAAAACAAATGCTCGAAAATGTGAGAATTCACAGTGTCTCTCCTTAACTGTAAGTTATCCGTAAACATTTCCAGAAAATAACCAGTCGTATCTAGTCGTTCAGGTGTGAATCAGAACATCAACTAGATTGTCAAACGTGAGTGAGGCATATTTGTGAACCACGGTCTAGCAAGCTTGAGCTCCTTTCCAATCAAATTGGCCGTGGAGAAACGAGGAATTGACTGTGAATTTTTAATTGGAACCGTATAACATCTAAGGATATGGAAAGAAAAGAAAAAAAAATTCGGCATTTTAGAAATTAAATCTAATGGGGGACGATGGCATCGCACTCTATAAAAAAAATGGAAAATCACATGAAGAGTTTACAATAGATTTATATCCATCTAGTAATTATCCTTAATGTTTCACTTGTCCTTATGTTTCTATAAAATATATTTTGGCTTTCACAGACAAAAGTCTGGTTTGGCGCATCACAGTCAAAACCATGGCTCTTGCGCCAGAAAAATCCAACCAAACAAAAGCACTAAAATGAGTTTTTTTTTTAATTCTCCATGAGTAAACATGGAGAATTAAAACATGGGAATTCTGACATGAGTAAAGCGCAAATCACACCGGTTACTTGAAAATATCACTGAGCATCGGGTAATCCCACTTGGGTAATTTACGATTACCTATGTATGCTACATTACCCTCTAAAGATTATATCCGAAATTTTGAAACATTTTATCTTCTCAAGAAGCAAAAGCCAATATTGCTCAATTAGAATCATGTAATTATGTCAGACACATTTCTTAATTATTAAGTGTTAATTCCAAGAAATATTAGAACTATCTATTAACATTTTTGCAATTTTATGTTGCAGTTCAACCGTTGTCGCTGGTTTATCCTTTAAACTATACGGTAATGACAACCGATGTTGAATGCCTAATCTCACCTATTCTATGTCAGTAACAACTGAATTTGGTCTCACACATGAGCGACCGTATCATTAGCGGAAGAATTATATTTAATTTTGTGCATCTTAAAGCTCTAACTGACAGATAAGGTTTTATAAAAAATATCTTTGAATTATGTAGTTTCCATTAACATAATTTTTTCACAGAATATCGATAAATTTTCTTAAAAATTTTATTTTATTTAAACATTCTAATTATATTAAAGTGCGGCTTATTCAAGACTTCTTTGAGCCGAGGATAATAATACAATGTTAGTCTTTTCCAATACTGCAAGCTTAGTGATATGTGATTGTAGATTAATGTACGTTATGTTGAAACCTCAAACAGATTTTTTTTTATTGAATTTTTCTCAAGAAAACAGATTAAGGGAAAGTTTTTCCCTTGATCTTTTGACTTTTTTCTATACTAACACTATGCAACGAATTTCGGTTTTGTTAAGTAGAATAGAACAAAGAATTGAATATGCATTTCAGATCTCTTTTAGTGGAAAGGATGGATCCAAAACCTTATTAATATCTGCAATAAAGATGTGTAGACCGCATGTCAAATTTTATTTATTTCGATTTTTATGTTTTTATTATCTTGTATGCAATATATAAAGAAACTAATGTAATTGTCAAAAATTTGAACTCGACATTCTGATAAACCTCCTTGAGTTTGAAAACACATTTTTGGTATTAAATCTGTCTATATGTGATAAATATAACTCAAAAACACATATACAAGATGAAATTTGGTATACGGTCCATGCATCAAATTTTTAGATTTCTGTCAGGTTTTGAGCAAACTGTGTTCAGAGAAAATCTGTTTGTTCATCTGTTCAATATAACGACGAAACGAAGAGAACTAGATCAATAGCGTTCAGAACATAAATTTAACATCTATAATGCAAATTCTTATCAAATCTTGAACCGAATCCAACAACAGGTCGATTATCTGTCGGTCTGTATTTTCAGAAACTTATAAGTTAAACCGACTCCTGCAAAATAAAGAGAGCTACACGAATTCAACATATATAGTGTAGATATTTAAAAAACAACTGAGCCAAATGAAACTGGAGTTTGACCGTCTGTCGGTTGGCAATTTTAGAAGCGATTCAAATGGGCGACTCAAAACCACGATGGCTTAAATGTATCGTCAAATTTGTGTTTCAATTAATTGGAAAGAAACGTGTATAAAACGAAAATTCGATTTCCAGATATTATTAACCGCGCGCCAGAGATTTATCGCCAAAACACTTGCCATAGATCACACAATCGATGCAATAACAATACTTAATTCACACCAAATGTTAATACTAATTAATTATTGTAAGCCAATACCACGGAATACGTTCTCTGTGATAACACCTGTACAAGAGCATGCAACAGGTCCTGCTGGTTCTATCATCACATACCCATACGCAAGGACAAATAAACAAAAACAAAAAATATTCATTGTCTGATTCCATCCACAATTTGATAAAATTCAACAATTTTTTTCTTAAGACAGTATACAAAATTTCATTCTTCTAATTGAAATCGATTATTGAATTTATAGAGAAGATATGCGTTTGAGAGGATGGATCAAAAAGTAAGTACACTTGGTTGCAGTTGACAACGCACTGTAAATAGATAGCAGTGATTTGACGGGGGTGCTGAATAGAAATAAAAAGAAGCAAAAATAAGTGTCGTGCTTTTCTGGTCTTCGTCTTTGGAGAGCGATTCGTAATGACGCGGCAACTGCATCCGTATAACAATTTGGAAGTAAGAAGGACTATACGTTTTATAGGTTAATATTTATGAACATTTTTTTATGGATTTAACGCTTGCATCGAACATAAATTAATTGAGAAATTATTAGTGTTCAGTGCAAATATTCAATACCGAAGTAGTGTCCAAATGAAAACGGCCGCAAAGATATCACTAATGATAACTGCCCAGCGCGACCTGAAAATGATGAAAACGTTTACATTGTCAAGCAAGTTATTAGGGAAGTTTGAGAATTTTGGACATTTCATATGGAAGTGTTCATTCCATCATTACGAACATCTGCAATTTCGAAAGCTGTGTGCAAGATACTTGCTATAATTTAAGGCTATAGGAAAATACATTTGCGATCGGGCTTCAATGTCCTCTAACAGTTCAACATTCAGAAAGGAACATTCCAACTCTTGCATTGCATAATCACTGGGAATGAATCATCATGGAGTTTCACTATTCCACTTTTACAATGAAACATTCTGTCACGGAATAGCTGCACAAGGCCTCTTCATGGAAGAAGAAGGAGCAAAAAACCACGTCAATTCGAAAAGTCATAGTCAGTCAATTGTGAATATAGTTTGCACAATGAGTTAGTTTAGTTATATTAACATCCTGTTTTAAAGCATCACTAGGCCTATTTTGGGAAGGACCACGTAATTTAGAGCCGTTATCAGATGAAAAGAGCGAAACCTGAGCTCGCACTCCCCTCTTCAAACTTCCACACCACATCAGCGGGAGGACATTTGGCCCTGAAGGAATTAGCGTGCGCCAGACCAGCTTACAGAACTGTTTTTCGGTGAAATTGGTTCTCGAGCCTGAAGCCCACCGCTTCCAACGCCGAGACCTTACCAAGCCTAGGGCCATCGCGGCCCTAGGCTTGCACACTGAATTCATGGCTAAAGAGTGGAAAATAACATGCGACTCGCATTAAAAATGTTATGAAGTTCGAGAAAAGCTATCAAAGACTGTCAACGCAGTCAATTAAGCGATAAATCACACTGCTGCACTGATTACATCAGACCCCATACAGCATACAAATTTGATTAAGAAATTCAAATGGACAAATCCCATCCCCCATCCAGAAATCCTCATCCACCAAACAGCACTCAGTTAATGTGAAGCGATTTTTTTTCTTTCTTTCTCACGGTTCAAGAATAACTTTTCCGGTCAATATTGTCGAACCTATAACGAAGTTAAACTGGCTGCATTGAACTAATTAGAAAATGCATCTCTTCTCGGCCCTTTTGGCTAAGATTAAAAAACGCTGAAGGTGAATTTTATTTTACTTGCTTTG
This sequence comes from Argiope bruennichi, assembly GCF_947563725.1. NCBI lineage: Eukaryota > Metazoa > Arthropoda > Arachnida > Araneae > Araneidae > Argiope > Argiope bruennichi. The sequence continues at coordinate 139,723,685 of NC_079154.1, read as the reverse complement.
GATAAACTTAATATACAATGCGATAGATGTTTTAATTCGTTTGCAGAATACATCGAGAAAAAAAAAAGCTCAGGATATTCAAAAAAGTCATCTTTATTTACATTAATACTTTTCTTTTGTGTCATTTGTAACTTACATTTTTGATCGATCTAAGTTATTCCAAAACCTGTTTCAGATCCAGAGAAGTCTAGAATGTAGAGATTCACAAAAATTTCGCAACAGAATTGATGCTTTCTATATCTTTTTGTGTGAGCCGAATTTGAGAAAGTTCATAGTATAAGACAGATTCAATTTTGTCCAATTAACTGAAATAATCAACGAATGTTGCAATGAGTAACTCTTCTTGCTGCACTACTCTACTAGTTTCTTGGAATTCCAATGTGGAATGTCGTCGCTATGGAAACGACGAAAATCGTTGCCACTTCTAAGGGGAAGAAACAATTTTACCAAATACTGGCTAGAAAGGTTTAGCTGCAGGATGAAAAATGATGCTTACGCTCATATCTACAGGGTGCAGTAAGGAAGTATAAAAACCCAATTTTACATGGTGCAGAATGGCAACAATCACTTCTCTCACATTTCGGGTCTTTTGAAGAAGGAAATGTTCAACTCGGCGCAGTTTACTCTAGTATTACAGAATTGATGAGTTCTTTTTTTTTTTTTTTTTAATATGTCTGTGTTTGAGGGAAGTTGGAATGGAAAGGGAAAAATAAAAACTGGAAATGCTGCTGCCTGATGAATAAGGATTTTTCAGGAAACTGCCTTTAACTTATTGGCATACAGTCTTTCCGAAGTGTCTCAAAATTTACGATAATTCGTTGTTTTTCAGGACAAACACGAATACAAATTGTAAAAGAAATTTCACTTTCTAAATTTCTTAACTATGTAATTAGGTAGAAAATAAAATTTTCTCGAGGTTATTTAAATACAATTTCTTGCATCTTAAATATGATTAAAATTAAAACTACGATAAAACCTTTTCCTATTGTGCCTAAGTTATGCTATTTCACGGTAAATAACAATTCTTTCAATAAGCGAAAAGGTTCTCAAAATAAAATATGATCTAGGTTTTGGCACTAACCTTTTTCACTCTCCTAATAGTTACTTTAAACTATTAGGAGAGTGAAAAAAAAGTTTAGTTAAAACTTAAATTCCTTCATCTATTCCATTTCCCCCATTTTGTTTTCCCTAATTCATTAAAATCTTGAAGAATTTGAAATATATATATGTATATATACTATATATATAACAATCTGTATGTGTGGATTCTTTAACAATTTTGATTCTTCATGATATTGCGAAAACAGTCCAATTTTTATTTATTATAAAAGTTTATTTGTAAACGAGCTTAGCGCAGCGTATCGATTAAAATGGCAGAGAGTGAGAAAGTATTTTGGACTTCAGTAAGCTCACACAGTGATCACATGCTAAACTCCACGTCAGTTATCAGTGACAGACTCACAGTATGAAACAGGATAGAAAACAAACAAAAAACATTCTATTAATAAACTAATAAATACTTCCAAATTTTTCTTCTCAAAATATTTCAATGGCTTTCATTAAAAGATGGCAGACACCTTGTATGTAAGGTGGATTTAAACAGAGAGAACATCGGCGGGCAAAATGGATAGAAAATCCATATCGGAAGGGTGTTTAATGAGTTAAAAAGCCATTGTGGAAAAATAAAAAACGACGCAATTCAGAAATTGGGAGCCAGAGTTTAAGCGATTAATGATTTGAGTGATTTTAAAATATAGATAAATTGAAATCAAGTAAAATATATAGTATAGTAACATTGATCAATTGATATCGTGGAACAGATAGTATTTTTACTTTTGAAAAGATACAGAAATATTTCTTCATATTACAATTTTAAAATTCTCGGACCGAAAAAAGAGAATAAGATATAGAAAATACCATTGACAAACCATTTTGATCTTTTATGATTGTCAATCGACAGTAATTAATTTCCACCTTTAAGTGAGAAAATAGTAAGAATTCTTTCTAATTTTCACTCTACTTTTTAATTGTATTTACTATTTTTATATCTCTAAAGGTGGAATTTTGATAGTCATGGTCATGATCACTGATAGTCATGGTGTGTTCTTCCAACTGGGACTACACCAGGCGAACGATACATTCATAATGCTCTGCGGCCTCATATTCTCTGATGCTGTTATTCATATTCTATGATAAATTATTTTCATATACAACACATCATGCCCTTAAACAGTCGCTGCCCGGAAGTGTCTAGATAGCGAGATGCCTCAAATGGCCAACAAGTTTTCGAAATCTGAATGAAAAAATTCAAATGCTTTGGGGAGGAGTCTTGCTGGTCAACAATGCCCTCTAATAAACAAGGACACGTTCCTCCGTGGACTCACTGAGGAATGGGATAAATTACCCAAGCAACTGCTGGACAATGTTGTGTAAATTATGCCTCAGCACAAATCCAATCCACACGGCACATACTGACATTTTCCGCCAGAATTTCTGTAGATGGTAAATGCATTTTCTTCACTTTTACGCATTGAACTCAGAATAACCATTTTGTCCCTTGAGCACTGTTCAAACTTTTTTGGACTTCAGAGCATAATAAATTATCGCTATTGTATCCAACTACGCTTACTTTTTATGCGCTTTATATCCGTTTGTGTTCCGTCCTTAGAAATTATCCACCAATCACGATGTATTATTTAAAACTAATATTTCAACCAAATAATAATAATTGCTTATCACAAATGTATTACTGCAGTAAATAAACTGTAAATTATATGCTTTACAAAAGATATGTAATCTACACATAATTTTTAATCCTCCACAATGGTTTTATTGTTCAATTCTTTTTTAGATATAAATCAAATCCTCCCAATATTTTGAACATATTTAATGGTTATTTTTTTTTTTTTGCACTGTTATCTTTTACTGAATCCTTGGTAAATCTCCCAATCTCTCGGTACGATCATGCATCCAGGGGTGCGTTCTCAGTAACTTTACAATATTATAATATTGTCTCCGTAAGTATACAAATATGTCATAAACAAGTACAGAAAAGTTTTTTAAAAAAGAATTATTCTTCATCATCCAGGGATACTTTTATTTAAAACAGAGAGATGCACTCACTGAGCGAGCACACAATTGAATTCTGCTTTTGCGAGGACCACTTAATAAAATCCAAAGAATGGCACTGCGAAGATACAATCCATGGTTGATTAAATCTTTTTTCATGGAGTGAAAAGCTTAACATTTTACACGAATCTGACAAAAACGTCAGTCCACAAAAAGCTTTAGCAGAAGCCCTTGAAATTTCAGCGTTGACATTAACTACAATTGTTAAATAACAAATAGTAATTTTAAAAGTATCTCCAGGAGATGTTGGAAATAAAAAAGAAATCGAAAGTCACACTTTTTTTCTATCCTTAAGTTTTGCACCGAGAAAATAAACATTAATTGGCCTTTGATCAAAGAAAAGCCCTTCAAATTATCGAAAAGCGCAAGACTTTACTGCATCCATCGGTTAGATCAACTTTTTTTAAAAAAAGATACCAAATAGTCCAAAAAAAAAAAAGCTTCTGGAGGAAGCAAATGAAAATATATTAAATGATTCGGAAGAACAGTTGCCCAGCTTGACTGAAGGGCATTCATCATTCAACATTTACAAGGCAGAAGAAACCGGATTATTTTAGGATTTAAAGCCCGACAAAATGCTTTGCATTAGAAATAAAAAATGATTTGGCGGAGAAAAATAACAAAACGAGGATTACGATTTAGCTTGCGGTTGATGCTCATGGGATTGACATTGAAATGCTCATGGGATTGAAATCATCTGCAATAGGAAAGGCAACAAGGTCACGATGTTTTAAAAACGGAAAGACCTTACCGACAAAATACGCAGCAAATGGACGATACTATATGATTTCTTCCCTGTTTACAGATTTTTTGACGTTTTTAGATAAGTCTATGAGGATATAAAAGAGAACAATTTCTTTGGTTATTGATTAATATACTCATTTCAATTTTAAAAAAAACGTCGAAATACTGTTTTTTTTGCAAATTGCTTCAGTTATTAACATCCAGCATCATTCATTCTGTAGAAGTTAATTACATAAAATTCCTTATAAGAAAAATTTTAAGATCGTTGTACACTGTGGAAAACAATAAGTTTCAAAAAATATTATTGAAAAAGACTTTCAGAATTCGGGATTTCCAAGATCACAAGTGAAAATAAATGAAAAGGAAGAGGTCATCGTTCCAGTGGACCCTTTCGAAGAACTCACATGAAAAGAACTCGCTCCTAGGACATACGATTATGTCAAATGTGCTGAAAAACTGTCTATCAATGCAACCGGAGTAAATGAAATTATTATCGGAACCAATGACTAGCGAGTCTGATGCAGAAATCGATATCGAAACTTTCATTAAAACTTTACTTTTACTGTTACTTTTTCTGATGCTTTACAAGGTTTGAAAACATATCTAATGTATCAGTATGTAAATCATGCAGTATTTTCTTCATTCCAAAAAGTCGAAAATAACTTTTTCAAGTCAGGAATCAAGGAAACTGTGAAATATTACTCCGTACATACTTTAAAATTGCATTAAAATTGTTACTATTAAAATTGTAAGATTTCCAATTGATAAGTGTATAATAATATTCACTGCATTTTTAGCAACTGAATGAAAAAAGTATACAATTTCTAAACTTGGATATTTTTGTATAGTTGCTTATTAGCGCTCTCCCGTAAGGCAAGTGCAGATTTTTTTTTTAAATTTTTAATTTTGGATCCCGATATTGCAAATAATTTTCGATTTATCAAATAAAATTTTCGATCCAGATGTATTCGTTAAAGCAGGATTCGACAATAATTTTATTTGCCATTTTATTCTTCAATTAACTGATTCTAAGAAAAAAAAATGGTTGAAAACTGAACATTTATAATGATGAATTACAAAATATATTGCAAGCTAAATAATAGCGGACATATAAAAGGTTTTAAAAGCTTAGACTTTCTTAACGAAATAAAAAATAAGCTCTTTCATTTTTAATGATGATGATGATGTCGTGTCCGCATTACAGTGGAAAGGGGGTTGCAGTAGCTTTTGAGGGTAAAGACTCCTAAGCACTCGAGGAAAGAAGTCTGACTACTAGTTCATATGAAGATGACACTCACGCACTCGCATGCACAACCCCTTTTTACAGGAGGTGGGGGGGGGCACTTTCATATACCTCACAGATAGAAGGGGAAGAACAACCATGACCGAACTAGGACTCAAACACGGGACCAGATCACAGGGAAGACACGCTATCTCTAGGCCAGGAAGCCAACTTTCCATTTTTAATTAAAATATATTATATAAAATATCTTTAAGATACGAATCGTTGAAAATGGTATCAGGAAATTGTACCCAATGAATATCAAGAGAAAGAAAATTCCTAAGTAATAATAGAAAATTAAGATACATTTAAAAACAATTGTAATCCCATTTCGTTTAAGAGTATTTGTTGTAACCATAACATCGTAGCGATTTTTATTTCCAATTCTAAATTTTTGATAAATTATTATTTTTTTGTATACTAATAAACAGGCTTTTAAAAATTAATACTATTAATTTTCATTTATATTTGATACTAGTTGCCTTTGGCGACCAGCCGGTTCGCCAATCTTAATGCTCGCTAAAACTTTCAATTAAATATTTTATGTAACTTTAATAGCTTCTTCCTCAACATAATTTTAAACAAATTTTAATAGGCATATAATTCACTCATTCTATTTTAAGGCCTTAAACCTTAATGTATTATGTATCTCTCTCATTTTCTGTCAAGTCATGTAAAATGTTCACTTTAAATTAAAGTGGAAATCATTAAACTACAATTAATATAAAAAAGAACATTTTCTTTGATAAATCAAAGCATTTTTTTAAAAAAAATATGAGTACTGAAAACAGAATCGTGCACCATTTAAATCACATGCGCATTACAAAATAATTTTCATAATTTATGCAATACTTCAAGAATTATTCGACAAAAATTTATCGCATTCATCATAAAATTCAGTTTTTAGTTTTACTTTCAAAAGGAATTAAATGACGTGAATTACAATATTTCATTTTGTTTCGGTCCATAAATATACTTCCAAAATTACAGTCTAAATTTTATACGGTCCTTTGGTTCTAAGGAATAATTTTCTACGCAATATTCTTTACACATCAACTTTTAAATAAATAAGTGAATGTCATCTGCTATCAAATATTGTCGATTTACGAAGTTTTGAATGGAACAATCAAGTTTTAGAACAATCAACATTTGAACCCTTTTGAGAAATCCAGGGCACTATCATCTTAAAGATGGTCGCTGGAAAGGTCTAAAATCGCCCGTTTTTATTGAATGTAATATTCAAATTTTCATACTTCTGTCAGTTTTAGTGACTTATTTAGTTGATTGGAGAGTAATTCTATCTATTTAAAATATTGATATCTCAAGAATATTTTGTTTAATATGATTCACAGGGTAGAGAATTTAGGTAAAAGCTAAACATTCGTAATTTATTAAAACATTTATTGACTCAAGTTACATAAAATATGGTTATTTACTTCTTTTAAACCATTTATTACATGTATTTCTATTATTAAAGGTTTACAAATGGGGTCAATTCATGTGACGTAAAAGTCACATGTCATGAGCTATCCGCGCATGGCATTTAAGTTTCGTCCGCACCGCTTTCGCCGGTTAGTCTGCCATTAACATACTCCGCCGAATATGAAGCGGATTTTTTTTTGTTTACATTTGAAATTATAATTTTTGTGTCGTTTTCTTTCCTTATATTATATGTTAAAAGAGGAAATACTGGTGTGCTGATGGATGCATGCTTTAATGCGAAACACAAGAGTGACTGTCATGATAAAATGTTTTCTTATTTTCCTTTCAACAATCCTGCTTAGGGTTGGTACATTTGGTATAGATTTTTTCAAGCCTTCGAAGTCGGTGATATGCTTCGATCATTTTGAAGAATTCATTTAGTGTGTGTTCATTTATTAAATCGTATTTCGTATAGTTTTCAATATGCTTAGAAGGTTTTAAAATGTTTACATGAATATTACATTGCATTTTCTAAAAAAATCTTATATAAATTTAATTAATGTAAGTAAACAAACTCCTGCTGCAAAAATAACAACTGCTATAATGCTAAACTTAGGTGGAAGTGAATAAATTTCTTAAAGATTTATTTAATAGGTGAAATCTTTACTAACTACTGAAAATTGAATTTTCTTATTGACTGTTATAATATATATATAATTGATGTATTTTATTAAAAGTGCTCTTAATTTTATAAATTGAATGCTATATATAAGAAATATATATATTTATTTAAGTTTTGAAAACACATGTCATTTAATTAAATATATAAATTAGTTAAGTATAAAAACCATTAATTAATGTCAGATAATTTCTGCATTTGATTTTCAGTTTTTGGCATTATAATAAAATGCATTATGAGGTTTTACTTTTTTATTATGAACCTTAAAGTTTTCTTTATCTTTTAGTAATTCATGTTATTCAGTTATTGCTGGGTAATCATGTCTAATAACAAAAGAGCAAAATGGATGGCTCTGGAAAGCATTATTACTAGTTTTCTAATTACATTTGCAGATTTATGATGGATTCAAAGTGAATTTATATCAAACAACTTTTAAAAATGAAATGTCAATAGTTTATTGTATTTAAACTGAAATTGACTGTTATCATAATATCATGTTATAACATTGTGCACCTCAGTGATTTCTGTTTTAATAAATACAGGTCTTTTCATTGAAAATCAATTTCCATATCAGCATTTATTATATAATTTTTATTCCCAACTTCATTGCGACATGCATGTTTTACTTTTTTTTTCTATTTTTTTAACATATCAATTTTGAATTATAAAATTCTGTAAAAGCATAAAAGTATTTCTTCTAACTCATCTTTATATCCTATTTAACTTCTCTTTCTCTCACTTTGTGTATATATATATATATATATATATATATATATATATATATATATATATATAAAAATAAATATATATCATAACCTTATTCTTGTTTATTAAATTTACTGAATTGTATGTTTTATTTTATGATCTTCATTCAATGTAATTTTTATCAATGTAACTTTAACATTTTAAAAAAAATTCATAAATATTCTGCTTGAAAAGTATATTGTTCAACATAATGTTTTTATTCATGATAAAAAAAAAAACTGATGTTTAGTATTTAGAATGTTTCTGTTGTATAAAATTGATTTCATCATTTACATTGACATTCTTGTCATACTGTGTTTATATTTTTTTCTAAGTGTCTAGAAAAATAAATGTTGATAAATAGTTTTTTGAATTAGTGAATACATTGAAACATCCATTTGATCACATTTTTTCAAATAATTATCATATATATTTTATATATATTTTTGTAATGTGTAAATAAAAAATATGAAAGTGTAATTTTGTTTGTTTTCCTTTAATGATCTCTACAAATTAAAATGAAATAACTGATTCGTAAGTTGCATAGATTTAAAAAAAGGTATCTATACCTTTTATAATTCATAATTTGACATTGTAAACATAATTTATTCAATATACACTAATTTGAATTTCATATTCTTTCCTCTGAGCAAACTGAAAACATTAAAGTCTCAATATTAATAAAAATCATTACATAAGAAAATAAACGTAATAATTTTATTAGTAAGCTTTAAAATATTAACTTATCTAAGAGTAATAATTAATTTTTAAAAAGAACTATATTTATAAGATTCAACATTCAATAATATTTAAATAATATGTAAAAAAAAGAACATATGTAATTTTTCAAAAACACTGCCATAGTTATTTGTCAAAATGTATCCTTTGGATAAAAGGAGGGGAAAAAGGATATGGGAAAGGAAATAATAAAGCAGCACCAAACGAATTAAAAAGCGACGTTAATTAATTATGAAAACACAATAATTCCATTGAAAATACTAATTAAAATTTCAATATAAGAAATAAAATTATATAACTACAAACATTTGGAGAAAATAATTCAAAATAATATTTTTTTTTAAAAAATCAGAAGTTTTTAATAATTTATCAGCTAGCGTAGCATTTACTAAATAATGGTTTCATCAACGTTATCGGCAGATATCCCGACATGCGCAGAACAGTTGAAAATTGAACAGAAACGGTTTGTTTGGTACCTGACACGTGACCGTGAATTGACCCCATTGGGCGTGGGGCCCTGAATTGAAGGGATATATATTGAATCATGTTTGCCTTAAATAATGCTGATTAATTGAATTAATATTGTAGATATTTTTTAAAAAATCATTGAAAACTTTGTCTTGCATTTATTTTTTTAGAAAATATTATATTTCTTATATATTTCATTTTATACAGTCACGGGATGAAAATGATATTTTTCTAGATTTAATTTCCAGTAATAGTTAACTTATTTTTTAGTTAAGCTTTTATCAATGTGATGGCAACACTTAAATTAAAAACTAATTTTTTTAACATGCACGTGAAACATGCTCGTACAGGTTAAATTTTATTTTTATTTTGCACAAAATAAAATGTTAAAAAATATCGTTAAAATATTTTTTAAAAAATTCATTAAAAATATAAACTTAATATATATGTTAAAACATTAGTATCATCAAAAAGATAATTTTATGAACTTTAACGTGATGTAAAATCGTGTTTTTGCGATAAAATTTTCCGAAGTTATTTCAGAAAAACGAAAAAATTTTGCTTAACTTTTAATTAATTAAAATTTTAATTATAAATTAAAGAAATAGCTCCGAGTAACATATTCCCGACCTCCAAGATATGCACTTGCCAAATCTGGTAGTTATAGATCAAACGGTCAGTCCTGTAGAGCGCCAACACACATACATTGAGCTTTATTATAAGCATAGATATAGATAATATAGATATTATAAAAGATCATAAAAAAACTTTTTCCTCTTTTTACTTTTTAGAGAATATCATATTTCCAATTTTTTTCGCTTCTAACAGACACGTGCTGAAAATTAAACTTTAATATATTTAATTTGCAATAATAGTTTATTTATTTTTTAATTTTAATTTCTGCCAATGTGATGGCAACACGTTAATAAAAGATTATTTTTCCCCATTGACTTGCTCGTGCAGATTAAATTTTATTTTTATTTTGTCCGAAATATAATGTTGAAAAATAGGGTTAAAACATTTCCTTAAAAATTCGTTAAAAATCAAAATTTAATTTATAAAGTATTAATTAAGTAGTTAAAGTATTGATATCATTAAAAAGAGAATTTTTTGAACTTTAATTTGATGTAAAAATTATTTTTGTCCGATAATATTTTCGGAAGTTATAGCGGAAAAACGCTGAAATTTTACTTTGAATTTAAAATTTCTGAACGCTGAAGGTGCACATTCACTCCGAGGTGCATATTTCCAGCCTCCAAGGTATACGTATGGAAAATTTGGTAGCCGTAGGTCGAACGGTCTGGCCTGTAGAGCGCCAACACACACACACACACACACACACACACACACACACACACACACACACACACACACACACACACACACACACACACACACACACACACACACACACACACACACACACACACACACACACACACACCACATTGAGTTTTAGTATAAGTGTAGATAATCCGAGTTGTTTATATCTTACATCCATCAGCCATTCACAAAATGGACTGAAAAATCTAAAAATGGATTTACTTTAATTAAATGCAACTGTCTCTTATTTTGATAGACCAACTTCAAAAATCGATGTTTCTAAAATTCAGAGAAGAAGGTTCATTTATTTTTATCACACAGAATTTAAAACACGTTCTTTACTGGGCAAATGTATGCTTTCCTTCGCCATTCATCTTCTCAATTGCATGTAGAGAAATGGGAATCGTCTGCTACAGTCATTATTTTCGGCCATATGTTGTAAAGTCGTTTTTCATTTTGCATCAGATTTAAAAATTTTGTCCAGAGGAGAATTTCTTTCTATAAATAGTGATTTCTACTTCATATTTCTTCGCCTGGAAATAAATGCCGAACAATCGACTCGCTTTAAATCTTCCAGATTCTTATAGATTAATAAGGTGTTTTTTTTTTTTTTTTTGTCAATAAAGAAATAAATATACATAAGTTTTTCGAAAGTTTTTATTTGAAAAAAAAAACCATGGATGAATGTAATAAATTCCAATATGGAAAAAAGTAAAAACAAATTTCAAAATATATATTGCGTTTTCTTAAAAAACAAAATTTTCTTATTTTGGAAGATCATTGGTTATCAACAAGATATCTTATGTATCGTGAAAAATGACACAACGATTCTGAGTACTTTAAGACTAATCTCTAATTTTCTTAGAAATTTTGATCGCGCCCTTCTTTGGGATTATTTTTTTAATAACTGATTTAAATTTTGTTGGACTTTGTCTTTTTTTAATTATGAAATTTTAAGCAGGGTAATATGCAAATTTCTCTTCCATATTAAAAGACAATTAGATTGAAATGAGATGAGCTGATTTTGTTAATGGAATGCATGTGCAATAATCCTGCATTGAGATGACAGAGGGCGTGTACATTTTCGATGCATTATGCCTTTCTATGTGAACACCAACAAGCTGGTTTTTCACTTCATGCATGATGATGTGCAAGGCGAATTGATATCCTTTGGAATGCTGCCATTCAAACAACGAAGCGGAACATTGAGTGCAACTGAATAGTTCTGAACAAAGCCTACTGATTTTGAATTCTTCTTGTCGTCTTTAAATTCAATTTACGCCACATATTTTAGAATTATTTACCAAGGGAATGAATACTAAAATACATTTTGATTATTTACATATCTATTCACTTAATTTTAAGGATGGTATTTTATTTTCAATAAATGGAAACTTCACCCTTTTTAAATTTTAGTTTAATGCAGCGTTTCTCAACCTGTGGGGAGCGAGCATATTTGAGGGGGGTGCGCGTAAATATTATTTAAAAAAACTGATTAACTGGCTGAAAGGAAAGCACACATACACATACAAGCACACATACACACATAAGCACACATACAAAATACATTTCGACATATTTAATAACTTATTAGAGTAAAACAACTTACATAATCAAAACATACTAAATTAAAACAAATTTAATAATTGTTAGTGACTTCCTGGGAACTGTCTTGCAGAGCGAAGTTTTTCGAAGGATGGCTAAATATTAGAAATAGCCACTCTCAGTTCTGCCGAGATCTATATTTTGTCTTCAAAGAAGCCACAGTAGAAAATCCAGTTTTACAAAGGAAGGATGCAGAAAATGGTAATAGAAAGCGAAATGCCCTTGTTTTTAGTGCAGAAAAATCATCCTCTACTCCTGCCCAAAATTCAAATAGTGATTTATTACTAAATTGTCTTTTAGTTTCGTCCCTTGTCGTGAAGTCTATGAATTTTTCTTCCTCATCAATTAAGAGTCCTTCAGGAGTCTTATGAAATGGATCCCTAACTCACTCGTAACTTGCTATCAGTTTGTCGTCAGCAAGAAAATACTTTTTAAAATTCTTTGCCAGTATTGCTAATTGATTTGCAGTGGTTACACAAACTACTTTTACATGTTCTTCTTCAGCCTTGTAAGTTTTAGTACAATCATCCACATTTGCAAACATTGTTAGTTTTCTTTGCTTTAAATTTCTGCTCCACAATTCCAATTTTCTACAAAAAGCATTAACTTTATCACTCGTATCCAACATATGTGTATTTGCTCGTTGGAGTTGAAGATTCAAGTTATTTTATTTCTTGAATATGCCAACCAAGTAGCTCAATTTCATCGCAGATAAATCATTGCGAAAATTCTCGGCTTCCAGTCTGTTTTCTTCTTCTAGGAAAATGGCGATTTCTTCTCTTAATTCATAAACACGTTGCAAAAATTTCCCACGTGATAACCCGCTAAAATAGTAACGCTGAATGTACTGAACACATGTCTTTACAAAGTGCGGAAAAGATTCTCGATTTCAGGGGGTCTCATTTTTATATAATTTACTACGGTTACAACTGTAGTTAACACAATATTCAGACCAGGACTCATTTCTTTCGAAGCCAAAACTTCTCTGTGGATCATGCAATGTGTCCAGACGCACTGAGTCGATTTTTGTTTCACAAGTGCGTGTATACCTTGGAATCTTCCGGACATTGAACGAACACCATCGGTGCATATTCCGAAGCAATTTTTCCATTCTATGTTTGTCTCGTTCATAAAATCATTTAAAATAGCAAATAATACGAGGGCCGTTGTTTTGGATTCTATTGGTTTGCAGAAAAGTAGTTCTTCGTCCACTGACATATTATCACAAAATCGAACACAGGCGATTAAATGAGCATCTTTATTACTATCTGTTGCTTCATCAAGCTGTATTGAAAACAATTTGTCACGCAACTTCGAGAAAAGCTAACTCTGTACATCTTCAGCTATATCGCCAATTCGACGAGCAACAGTATCATTTGAAACAGATACGGACTGCAATTGTTTTGAAAAATTATCCCCATAGTTTCTACAATCTCAATTGTTGCAACAAAATAAACTCTTCACCAATGATGTGAGGTTTTTTACATCTTGCTATTTTATATGCAACTTTGTGAGATATAATTAAAGATTTTTTATTCACGGACAAAGTTTCTTTAAAAAATGATTTTTGCTTTTTATATGATTTTAATTTTTATTGGAAGAATTCTCTTGGTTTGTTGACGTACTCACTATGAAGCGTTTCAAAATGTCGTTTAAGTTTATTAGGTTTCATGCTGCCTGCGGCCAATATTTTTGAGCAAATGATACACAGGGGCCTTTCTTCTTCATTTACTTCAGTACTGGTAAATCCAAAATTTAAGTATTCTTGAGAATATTTTCTTGATTTTATTTTCGGAACCACGCTCGTCTGTGTACTTGTTGATGCTTGACTGTCGTCTAATGCTCGCTTACTTCCGCTTAAAAATTTATTCATGAATCTGCATAAATCTACTGTCGTAAATATTTAATATGGTGAATTGCAATTAACACGAAAACATATATAACATACGCATTCACTATATATTCGATAGCGATAGAATGATCGATTCGAATGAGACTATCTAGAATTGAAACTTGCGTTAACGAAGATTTTCCTTCTTCCTATGAGAAAACATCTGCGCATGCTCGAGACGCCATCGGTCGTGTGGACTCTCTTCCACAAACATTACTTATTTTTTTCTCTTTTGTTTAGTCATGCTTCTGTTTCATTTCTTTTATTATTCGAAAAAATGTAGTCCCAGTTTCTAAATTTAGCTCACCCCGTCTAGGTTAACTTTTATTAACGAATTTTTATACTTTCATATTCTTTTAACGTCATCTCCGTGTTTGGCTTTCATTTCAAATATAATATTTAAATTTTCTCCGCTTTCATTCGCTTTATCTGTTTACTGCCCACTTTGCAAAATGCCAGATGTGATTTCTCGCCAATGTTGGCTCGCTTTTACTCTTTTTTTGGCAGTTAGTTAAAAATAATTTAAAAACAGAATACAAAATGCTCAATATGCATTATTGTTGTATACATTTTATTGTAAGCAGGAGGGGGGGGGGCGAGATAAAAATTACGATTGAAAACTGGGCCGCGAATACTGAAAGGTTGAGAAACGCTGGTTTAATGCTTATTCATGTAACTGAGGCGTAACAGCCATTTATTTATGAAATAAAAAGGGCTTAGAATCGGTTCAACTCATCAGATGAGTGCTGTCACGGTTTGACATCGAATCAGACAATATTCTTATTCAGATACTTTCATTAAAGACTCTGCTTTCGATTTCTTGGATGAAAGGGCATTTGTTTATGGCGTAAATATAAAACTCAAAGCCATTCTCAAAAGTAAACACAACCTCTTTTAATGAATTCCAAACTACATATACATCTTTTTTAACACCGTTGCCATTCGGAACAAAACAAAAGCTGAAACATAGACAATATTAATAGATATAGAGAATCAACGCGACATCCTCCCACCTAAGTTAACATTTTACATTAAAACTTTAACTTACACATAGTTACAAGAAAGATATATAAAATTAACAAAATTAAAATTGTTCACAAGTCCAGTCTTTTAGGTATTTTGACCGTACGACCTGTTCTAGTCTTTTGAAACTGTGGCTCAAAGCTTACATCACACACATTGTTAGAGCCAGACTCTTTACAAGTTTCCAACTTCTTAGTTGAAAAGTTCTCAACAGTAAGATCATCATTAGAGACTTCTAGTGGATACAGTCTCTGAGTCGGTCTTTGTAATTCTCCATTTGCCGTTTTAAGTCTCACAAGTCTTGTTACTCCATCTTGGCCTGGAATAATCTCTATTATTTTTCCCAGTGGCCAATTCAGTCGCTTGGTGTTGTCACTTCCTATCAATACAACATCACCGATATTCACTTTCACTGATCTTATCTTATTCGATTTTTGAATAAGTGCTCCTAGATATTCGGATCTAAATCTTTTTCGAAGATCCTTTTGTAAGTTTTCTCTGTATTTGACTCGTTTATTCAGACTTCTGTGTCCAATATCATCAAGATTAGGAACACCACTTGTTTGAATGTCTTGAAGAAATAGAGATGGACTTAAAGGCATCAAAGTAACATCATTTTCAGTAACATAGATCAATGGACGGGAGTTGATCACTGCTTCACAGGCGCAGAGAATGGTGATCATTTCTTCGGAAGTTAAAGAAGCTCTTCCTAGTACTCGCCTCAGTAAACTCTTGAGAATACCTATTAATCTCTCCCACCAACCTCCCCACCATGAGGCAGCTGGCGGATTAAACTTCCATTGAATTGGTGATATAGATGTATCATCAATAATCTGCTTCCAGTTTAGATCTCGTACGCATTTGAAGCTCCTACAAAGTTAGTTCCGTTGTCACAGTAAATTATTTTACTTCTTCCTCTGCGGGATATAAATCTTCTAAGGGCTAGTAAAAAACTCTCAGTAGACATGGACTCAACCAATTATAGATGCACTGCCCTGTATACGGCGCAGGTGAATAAGCAAATCCAGGATTTGGTGTTAAATTTAAAGATCACTGGACCAGCAAAATCAATGCCACAAATTTCAAACACAGCCGCTTCTCGGAGTCTGTCGTTTGGAGGGGTTTCTGTGCAAACTTGCACGCCTTTTGCAGAAAATCTTCTACATACGGTGCATTTATTAATCAGAGATCTCACCGTTTTTCGAGCATTAAGAAGCCAAAATCTCTCTCGAAGAATATTCATTAAAATTTGGGTACCAGCATGTGCATTTTTCTCGTGATAATATCGTATTAATCTCTTGACCACCTCATGATCGGACGGAAGAAGAGCTGGAGTTTTAAACTCTTCTGAATCCTGTCGAAAGGTAAGTTTCGTTTTCAGTCTGAGGATTCCACTCTGATCCTTAAATACTCCTAAAGTTTTTAATTTATTATCTCTCTCGTCTGCAAAGCAATCCTCTTGAACCATTTTGATTAATAATTTCTCGGCTTCAAAAATTTCATCAAAATCAAGGTCTCCATGTCTTTTCTTAATTTTTTCAGCTCGACAATTAAAGGTAAACCGTAGAATACAGGCAATTAGATGAACTATTTTCTGGTATTTCGAAAAATATTTGTAATACCAGTCTTCCTTAGGAACGAAACTTGTAGAAATCAAACTTCTTGTCACAGATGAAACTATGGTCTTTTTCTTTTCCCGAACAATCTCGTTTTCATTTAAGCTTATATTTCCTTTTGGCCAATCCTCTTTAGGCAAGTAAAGCCAACTTGGTCCTAACCACCAGTTAGATTTCAATAAAGTTTGAGCTGAACAACCTCTACTCGGGAGATCAGCAGGATTCATGGAACCAGGGATATGTCTCCAAGAACTTTTATTTGTCAACGCTCTAATTTCCTTCACTCTATTCTGGACAAAGACATTCCAGGCTTCTTCTCTCATAATCCATGTCAAGACAGTCGAAGAATCAGTCCAGAAGTAAACTTCTTCACTCTGTATCTCTGACAAAATAGAAGTTGAAAGTCTTGCTGAGACAGTAGCTGCAAGTAACTCAAGTCTAGATTCCTTCAAGTCTAGTAATCCCTTCCTTTCCTGTTGGTGAAACTCTACTCCTGGCTTGTATAAGTTGTACTTTAACTGAATCACAAGTTTGTATTCGGATGAAAGCAGCGACAGCATAAGCATGCTTACTAGCATCACAGAAAATATGTACTGAAATATCTCCACTTGCAATCTCTGAACCAAAATATCTTGGAAAACGGATTTTCTCTAAACAGTCAATATCTTTTAGCCATTTTAAAAATGTATTTTTTGTAATTTTATCAACTTCTTCATCCCATGTTATTTTCTGCTTCCACGTTTCTTGAAGCAATAATTTAGGAATTAGGATGACAGGACAACATATACCAAGAGGATCGAACAGTCTATGAGCTGTAGATAAGATTAATCGCTTAGTTACCTTTTCAAAGCATAATTCTTTTACACTTGCAGTATTAATTCGTAGAGTGTCAGATTTTTTATTCCATTCCAGGCCGAGCACATTTGTATCGGCAGAAGTATCAGCATTGAAATCACTGAACTCCCACCCTCTAAGCTCGAATTTTTTTCTCGGCCATTACCTCAGTCGAAACGTTAATAAAACGATGTAGTTCTTTTTCATTTTTAACGCAACTAACACAATTGTCGACATAAAAACTATGCGCAAGTTTTTGAATGACATCTTTTGGATACGAAGATTCTCTAGTTCCTATTTTTTCCAAAACAGTTTGTAAATGAAGCTGAATAGTAGAATTTAGAAGAAAAGGGCTACTCGATACACCAAAAACTACACGGCAATGTCTGTACTCTTTCAGCTGACCATCATTACCAATCCACAAAAACCTCAAGTAATCTCTATCCGTGGGTGAAACACCTATTTGTAGAATGGCTTTTCGGATGTCAGCAATAACACCGATCTTCTCTTTTCGAAATCGGGTTAAAATACTCGGAATCTGCTCTATTAGATTCGGCCCCTTCTCAAGACAATCATTAAGACTAGGAAATCCCTTTGCCTTGGCCGAAGCGTCAAAGACAGGCCGGATTTTTGTAGTGCTATTCTCCTTGATAACTGCCCGATGAGGCAGATAATGTACTGAAGCCTGATCATTTTTGGCAACTTCCTCAATTACTCCCTCCTCAAGCCATTCCCTAAAAACATTCTCATAAGCTTCATAATTAGACTCGGTTTTAAGGCGTTTAACAGTCTTGTTCAGTCTTCCCTTTGCTAAATCAAAATAATCTGGGAGTGGTGGATGATCTTCCAACCAAGGCAAATCTACTTCAAAACGATCATCTACCAAATGAACTGTATTTAGAAAATGCATTCGAGCAGCTTCTTGTAACTCGATCTGGCTTTTCTTCACAGATGGGTCAGTTATGCCAAGAGTATCCAAGGACCATAAGTCTGTTATTGTCTCTGCTGTAGATAACATGGACTGAACTAATAAAGATGAACATTCACTTCTCTCAGTATCAGTTATTCGTCCCATTACAGACCACCCAAGTTTTGTTTCAATCGCTACGAATCCACAAGACATTTCACGATAACCTCCTGTCATGAGCTTCCCAGCTACATCAGCTCCGATAAGGATTTCAATAGGATCTTCACAATTATCCACAATATTTACATTAAAAGCAGCTAACTCCTTCACGCAAAACTCATTCACAGTAGGTGGCACAGTTTTACAAATAATTTGTTGACTAAGAACTTTAAAATTACTATTATAATTCTTATGTACACTCGATAAATACAAAGTATATACATCATGTTTGCATACCCCAGTATGCTTGCCACCAAATAGGGAGTGCTGCAAATATTCACAGCTGGTAGGCTCATAGCTCATTTCTTCAGCTGTAGCTCGTAGTAAATATGACCGCTGTGAACCAGTATCGATAATAGCTCTTGCTGCACGTTTTTTCCCGTTGCCTCTAATTACAACTTTGAATGTCTGCAGGACTACGTTTGGATTGGTAGACAAGTTGGAAAGAGCTTGATCCATTTCAGAACTACTATCAGTTCTCTTATCAACTTCAAGCGATTCTTTGTCTTTAGACTCAGATATCGGATTCATTTTTCTACACAGAAGAATGTGGTGTTTTTTGAAACAACACAAACAACTAGCTCTGACATTACAATCTCTGACAGAATGTCCAGTTTTTAAGCATAAAAAACAATTATGAGATTGTTGAACAATTGCCTCTCTTTGCTTCAAGGGCATTTTTCTTACTTTAAAACAATCTCCAGAATAGTGTGCATTAGAACAAAATATGCACTGTTTTGACACTTGCGACGAAATCAAAAGATCAGTTGCACTAGGTGTCTGATAAAAGTTTACATTCCTAGTTTTATTTTCATTCATTTTTTTATCACCAGAAAATTTATTATATTTCACTTCCGCTTTCGGTTTAGAAGCGTTGAAACTTCTAGAAGCAAGAAGAATGCGTTCTTCTGATTCAACCTCATCTTGTAAAAACTCTAAAATAAATTCTAAATCACTTTTTTCTATTTTAGTTGAATTTTGATCGGAATCATTCGTGTTCGTTTCACGAACTCTACGATGAGCCGATCTATAACGCTCCCAAGCAATCAAAGTTTTTTCGGGTAGCGATGACTCAACTAGAGGAAATAACATAGCAGCATATTTCTCCCTAGTAACTCCTAATAGTTCAAGTGAACGTAGTTTACTCTCGAGTTGATCAAACAACTTTCTTAATGAATTTTTTGAACAGTTCTGTTTTTGAAGAACTAATGCTAGTAAATCTCTAACATATACTTGAATTAATAATTCTTCTCTGCCAAAACGCAATTTTAATTGTTTTAAAGATTTTTCATAGCTATTACCACCTGGAGGAAAACTCTTAATTAATTCTTCGGCAGAACTACCTCGTTCCATTTCTTGAGATAGATATGAAAATTTATCGTGAGAATCGATATTAATGTCCTCATCAATTTTTTGAAACTGTCCCCAAAAATATAACCAATTGCGTACATTACCGTCAAAAGTAGGTAATTTTATTTTTGGATAATTTAATAAGGTATTCGTACCAATATTAAAACTGTCATTTTTAGAGGATAACTGTACAATCACAAATTATTCTAACTTTTGTTTCAAAGATCTCCAGCGATCAATGTAAGTTTCCGACTCATCTACTTCTCTCTCGATTTCAGTATCGGAAGTCTCCTCGGAATACAACAACTGTTTAAATTTTTCTTCACATGCCATCATTAATAAAGCTTTCTCCTCAATTAGCTTTAATTTATTGATTTTATCGGCACAACTCAGTTGATTTTCTGCCTTGTCAAAGGAATTGCATGCTATAGTAAACAGCCTTTTCAGTTGCTTCCTATCTTTCAAAACAGTTTCCATAATGAAATAAATGCTGAAATGTTTCGTACTTACTCTTAAAAAGCAACCGAATCCTGTCGCGGACGCCAGATGTCACGGTTTGACATCGAATCAGACAATATTCTTATTCAGATACTTTCATTAAAGACTCTGCTTTCGATTTCTTGGATGAAAGGGCATTTGTTTATGGCGTAAATATAAAACTCAAAGCCATTCTCAAAAGTAAACACAACCTCTTTTAATGAATTCCAAACTACATATACATCTTTTTTAACACCGTTGCCATTCGGAACAAAACAAAAGCTGAAACATAGACAATATTAATAGATATAGAGAATCAACGCGACATCCTCCCACCTAAGTTAACATTTTACATTAAAACTTTAACTTACACATAGTTACAAGAAAGATATATAAAATTAACAAAATTAAAATTGTTCACAAGTCCAGTCTTTTAGGTATTTTGACCGTACGACCTGTTCTAGTCTTTTGAAACTGTGGCTCAAAGCTTACATCACACACATTGTTAGAGCCAGACTCTTTACAAGTTTCCAACTTCTTAGTTGAAAAGTTCTCAACAGTAAGATCATCATTAGAGACTTCTAGCGGATACAGTCTCTGAGTCTATGGCATTTAGAATGCATCATGGATCAGAAGGTTGAATAAACCCGTAAGTCAAAGGGCTTATAATGCTTTTAAAGGGTTGAATGCTTTAAAAAAATATTGCTGAACCAAATTCATTTCACGAACGCATACCAGCAGATACAAAATCTGACGTGACACGGAGCAACTAAATAACAAAATGAAGTTTTATTTTCTAGTGAGGCAAGGAAACCTCTAATACTGCGCTTTATTTATACATGGCCTTAATGGATCGTTTGTTAATGGATCAGCTTTATGAGTTGCAATAAAACCAAGAGAGATTTAGGTTCGTGCTAGTTTCTCTAGGGCTTCAATTTAGGGAAATAGAATCGAGGAGGAGTCGGACAAAACAATTTACCACTTCCTTTCTGCTGATCGAAACAGGAATCCCGCAATAGTTCCATTTATCTGAATGCCCTAACTCAGATAAAAACTGAAAGCATCAAGGCTCATTTATGACCAAAAGCGTCCAGCTTCTGAGTTGAAATATATTTACACTTAGAACGTTACGAGTAATTAATTGCAGAACAATAGCAATGAGTTCTCTCACAGAAGACGATATGAATCCTATACTGTGCACTGACGCATATTTATATGTCATATATTTTTTTACTTTTTAAAAGTAGTTTTTAAATGGAAAATTAATTAAATATTCAGATAATTTTTCACTATAAATGGAAAAATATTTATCAAATAAATTTTGTTGGAATGAATTTTTGTTTTGTGATGCATATAAAACAATATCTTGTCAATTTGGAATTCATCAAGAATCTCATATTACAAAGCTGTTTGCAAAATTTATTCTGGCTTTATATTCTCTAATTATAGAGTGTTTTAGTTAAAATGTTAAATTTTTCTTTTTTTTAATTTAAAAAAAAAACTATAAATAATTTATATTTTCATTTGCATTTAAATTAGTTTTATCTCAATTTATATCGACGTATTTTGAATTTGTTATAAATATATTTAGCTAACTTAACTTAAATTACTTATGATACTTTCATTGAGTGCTGGATGTTAGCTAACAAGCGTAATTAAATTTTTCATATGGTTGTGATGTCAACAGAAATGATTCCATATCAGTTTTTTAACCCTTTTTTTACTATATTAACGTAATTATTATATTTTTTCAGAGCATTCTTTACTATTTTTTGGTAAAATCAGAAATAAATAATGAAAAGAAGATTTAGTTTATAAAATATTTTATTTTATTGAAAATTACAACAACCATGAAAATGCTTACATATTCTTTATTTTCTGTTCTATTTCTTATATTTTGCAGGATTTATAACTTGCAAAATTCTTTTGAAAAATAAATTAAAATTATAAATATTTATCCACTGAATTTGAATTGATATCGTCACTTAATTCCATAAGTATTTCATCTGCGATTTCAGATATTTTCCATGTGCTTTGTATTTAATGCGGCGAATCGCTGATCAAATGCAATGATTTTCCGAATAACTGAAAGTGATTGTATGCTATTTAGAAAAAGAAAATCCTCTTAACATTCTTATAAAAAGACAGCAACTTTGTTATCAAATTTATATTGAAAAGTTAATACATTTTGCTGATCAGCTAAATTAAATTTTGAATGAATTTTCGAGCATGCTAATTACATATTTTAAAGGCTTTCCATTTTTTTTCAGGTTAAAATATGTGCTTTCAGAAATAAAATTAAGGATTTATCTGAATATTATTGCATTAAATGAACTGCTTATTTCAGGAACTACATGAGCGGAGATTAAACATTTCGGGATATTTAAGAAAAACTTAATAACTCATTTCTTAGTTAGTTAAAAATAGGTATTTTTTTAAAGAAAATAATGAAATTCAAGGCAATAATATATCTAAAATGAAAAGTGATAGGTCCAGAAGAAAGGGGAAAAGTCCTCTGGAGATAAGGCAGTTTTGCAATAAAACCATTTATATGTTTAAGGTCAAATTAAACTTTATTTTGATCAATTACAGATATATGATATAAATATAATAACTAATCCTCATAATCCCTGTTTTTCACATCTTTATTTTATAAGTTGGCAGACTCAAAATAATGGTGTAGAATCTAGTTTAGTATGAGATGCATCCAACCAGCTTCTTCTTTCGTTCAGTATATTTTTCACTTCCAGTTCAGAAGTGAGAGTCGTCCTCCCTTTGGAGAGAGATGCCTTCAACACGTCACGCATTCGCACGACAGCAAAAGTTCTCTGATGCGAATAGAACAAGCCTGCGCTTAATTTACGTCTCCTTGTTTTAACGCTTTGATCATCAATTTGTGATTCTTACACACTATCTAATTAGTTATTTTCTTCCCTACTACAATTAAAAGAAAGCAAATAAGTAAGGTGTCTTATGAGAATAGGGTCCTAATCACATGCATCAGAGAACTTGTTAATGAACTATGGTAAGGTAAATTCTGGCAAACAATAAATTATTTGACATGAGTATTTCAATAATATTCTTACTATTTTCGATTGACTCTTCGTTTCGATCGACGGTGTTTTTTCTTTTAGAGCAAGGCCATTAGTTTAAAACTGAATGTAGTTTGCCTGCATTCGACGAATGGAGAAATGAATGGCACGCATCTTCTGGCCTTCATGATAATTCAACATATTTTTACATTTAGCTGCGATTCACTTGGCATAAAAAAGTCACAAATTTGGAAAATAGAAATCGGGAAACAGTATCAAGAATTGCAAAGAGAAACCCGCAAAATATACACAGGCAATCTTTATTATTCATCGACTTCAGTGCTACAACTTGTTAAAAGTGTTTAGTGCAGATATCCCTCACGTGATGCGACTGTGGTGATCGTGCTTTGAATGAATATTTTAAAACATGAGTACGCAGAGTATTGTTTTCTTTGCTCCAAATAAAACATCAAGCAATCAAGGAACCGGTATAATTTTTTTAATATTTTACTCTCAAAGGTATTTTTAAATTTGACAAGTCATTCCTATTACAAATTTACCAATAAGCAAATTATCAGTCAAAATAATTTCGAATGGACATTTAAAAAAATAATTCATTCATCCAAAAGGGTTTCACAAAAGTGTAAAGAAGTCAGCAATGCCATTAATACTAAATGTACTTACGTTTGGATGATATTTTAAGAAAGGGCCCATTTGACCGGTTGTCGTTCATTCAGCGAAAACATAAAAACAATTCATATAAGCAAAATAGAGCATTATGCGATAATGTTAAAGCAGTCTTCTCGTTGGTGTATCGATTTCATTCCGATTCAACCCACCTGTCTTATTGCTGTAATCCTTAAGAGCCGCTGGATGGTGGTGCTTGATCGCATTCATCCTCCTGTGCTGCAGACCCCCACTTTGCACCCCGGGAGGCCTAAGGGGCCTCACCCTCACTTGCTCCACCGGCAGCACCCTTCTACGCTGCTTAGGCAGTTTCTCTCGGGCCTGCGTGTGAGAGTAGAACATGGTGAAATTGGACACGATAACGGGCACGGGGAGAGCGATGGTTAACACCCCTGCTAGGGCGCAGAGGGCACCGACCAGCATGCCCACGTACGTCCTGGGCACCATGTCCCCGTAGCCCACTGTCGTCATGGTGACTATGGCCCACCACAGCCCCTCCGGGATGCTGGTAAAATCATTGCTGGGGTTCGCCTGCAGACGCTCAGCGTAGTAGACGAGGGAGGCGAAGATGACGATTCCCAGGACGAGGAAGAAAACGAGCAGGAAAAGCTCCTTTGCGCTCGCCTTGAAGGTATGAATGAGGATCTTCAATCCTCTAGAGTGGCGAGTCAACTTGAATAACCTGGAATACAAGGAATTATAGAGTTACAGCATGAATGAATACGTTAGCTCTTCCTACGCTTTGAGAAGATGGACTCTTGACCAACAACGAGCCTCACGTATCGAAATTGCGATTTTGACTCTTATCATTTTTTGACCGAATCTGAATATCTTTCTTCCTTGTGACAATCTCTTCTTCATTATCTTTATTCTTGAGCATTCAAATATGCTTGCTTTGAAGTTAATCAAGATAAATAACAAGGTGAAGTATTTAATTAAAAAGAACAGTAATAGTTATTCCTTTTGGCCCGTCTAAAGCCTTGAATCCGATTAGGTAGGGTAGATTTAGAATTTGAACATTAAATGGTTGAATTCGAGAAATAGGTTTATTTAAAAAATAATAAAATTTACAAGTGCAGTTTTAAAATATTCCCTATCCTATGAAACAGAGGTTAATGCTAACTTTGAAAAGAATAAAGATTGTTTATGAATATGAAAGGATTAATGAAACACAAGTTGTAGAATCACTCTTTAAAATGAGAAATAATCATTTTAGGTATAGAATTTACTTTTATTTCTTAATATAATGTGCTGAATGATTCAATAAAAATTTATACAGAAACTGTGTTCTCCTTAGTAGTGCTCATGCTAGAATTTATTTCGAAAGTAATTGTGCAAGTGAATATAAGAAAAACATCTCTGCTATCAAGAGTTATTCTGAAAAGTTATTGAAATCATTAAAATTCAGCAGTTTTCAGTTTACATTTCATTTTAATAAAACATCATCCATATTAAATAAAGTTGAGAGTTTCATCCCGAATTTTACGGAGTAATATACCCTGCTATAAAACACTCTGTATTAAATGCTCTCAACAAAAGATAGTATAAAATAAACCTTTTTCATTTAGACGGTAATAGTGCACTAGGAAAAAAAAAAAAAAAAAACCCTGGAAAACAACATTTAACGAATGGCTCTATTTCGAAACGTGAGATGTGCAGCTTAATTGAGTTAACCCTCCTATCTTCCATCAAAATCTCCAGGCATCAAGGAAAACGAATCAGTCGACATACACTTCTCCGTTAGAACCGAGATAATTGCCCCTCCCCTGCGACTCCGAATCAATTGGGCTTTTGGCTTCATTTGCCCTCCTATCACGTCGTCAAGCCATCTTTCTCCACTGCCATTTCACGCTGCGTGGCGCATGAAAGCGTTTGGGAAAGCCCTCGGCGGAGCTCGACTCATTACGATCCGATCAGTGATGCTTGCTCCAAGAAAAAAGTATTTTAATGTCTAAGTTCCGTCAAGTGCCGGTCATTGTGGTGAGACGAGACTAAAACATGCGACTTCGCCATCCACACATTCCCATTGTTGAAATGTGGGAATAAAAGTTTGATGCCTTATTGAAAGGTAATGGACCGACCATTCAATCCAAACATTACAAACTATGTATTAAATTTAGAGTTTTTACCTTCTCGTATACGAAATGTAGAGAAAATATTATAATCGTCAAAAACTTCGAACTCGATATTTTAATGAATCTCTACATTTTAGACTAGAGACTACATTTTAACACTCATTTTCGGTGTTATTTGTGTCTGTAGGTGATGAAGATAACTCAAAAAACATTTTGAGCTAAACGGCTGAAATTTAGCACATGGTCTTTTTATCCAATTTGTAAATTTTCATCAAATTTTAAGTAAAATCTATTCATTGGAAGTCCGGCTATTCGAATATAACTCCAAAATGAAGATGGATAAAATTCGATACACCTATTTAATATCTGTAGTTATGACACCTACGAGCCAAAATTAAACAAAGTGGACTGTCCTGCACTTTCAGAAATATGCAAACGCGATAGCTAAAAAGCCGCAGTGACTAACATATATGAAGTCATTGTGTGGCTACAAGTATAGTTTTGTGCCAAATATTGGTCTCCATCTTTTGGTGAAAATGAATTGAAACACAAACTTCATGCAGGGCTAATCGTCCAGAAACTTACCAAGAACCAGCACTCAAAACTGAAAGGAACTAAATACATCAAATTTGGTACGAAAATCTGTGCACTTCAAAAGTGCAGAAGAGTAAAGTTGAGCCTGCAAGTGTCGTTTTTTTTTTTTTTTTTTTTTTTTTTGTTACACTGGGTTGGGAAAAATAGGTTGAAAACACGAATTCGATTTTCGTTTATTATTAACTGCATACCAGGAATTCATCGCCAAAACACTCACCATCGATCTCACGATAGATGCAGTAAATATGCTAAATTCGCGTCAAAGATTAATATTTCCTACTTTACGCCAATGGCATGCGTGGCTTTCTCTGGGATAACACCTTTATTAGAGTGTATGCTAGAACAGTTTGTCGGGTTAGCATTACAATAAATATTTATTTTGGATAGAGAATCTGGTGCAAATACAAAAATGTGTGAGTCATAAGTGATTAAATATTATAAAGAGAAAAAAAATGAATTCTAATACATGAATGATACTTAAATATATACAGAAATAATAATGATGGGTCATTAACATAGAGCAGGATAATAATGCTTTAGGTAAGAGATGGATTAAGGAGATTACAATGATAGACGAACAATAAATAAATGACTCCCATCTTATATTTCATAGGGTCGAGCGATTGCTGGGGAAAAAGCGAATATATAATTTTATTTATAGTTGATTTGATTTGATACTACAATTCAATCCAGGGAACCGTTTGTTGGAAATTCCCGATTCGAAAGCAATCAAATTTTAAATCTGAGCGAGGACTATTCTTCATCCTTCCAAATTTGAATCACTCCTAAAGCCAGCAAAGGAAAGCTGGCATCATATGGCTCATACACTCAATATTTAGATAGCTGTTTGTTGCGCAAAGTTTTTAAATAAAGGAAGAAACTGGAATTGCGCTGTTTTATTCACCCATACATTCAACTTATAGTAGCAGTTCGTAAAAACCTGCATTAAAAGCATATTGCAAGAATTAGTAATATACTTTGCTAATTCTTGACAGAAATTATTTCCGACTGGTGTGTTTCTAATTGGTTTAATTGTCATTTCAACCTGTCATAAAAAATATCCATATATAAAAGAATTTAATACATAATGCTTTTCAATGTCTCTTTATATTAATTTTTCCAATATAATATAATTCAACGGTTTCAAGTTATCTAATATTGCTTATTTGTTTATGACCTTTTTCTGATTTTAGGAACAGTTTTCATTTTGATGTGTTTTGAGGTCATTGTACCGTTACGTCCTTCATATTTTCAAAATATTTTATCGAATTGCGCACTGTGATGAACCACTCCACAGGCAAACTTACAAACTGTAGATGTAAGTCAGAAGGGAATTTCTCTATTTTGACTTGAAAAAGAAAATTTGCATTGAAATATATCAAATGATTTTCACGGAAAAACTTTGATTTTGGCAACCATTTGGTACGCACGGTTCGCCAATCTTAATGCTCATTAAAGTTTTAATAATTAAATATTTTATGTAACTCCTATTTTAATAGCTTCTTCATCAAAATATTTTAAAACTTCAAATTTTGATAGCCATATAATTCACTCATAATATTATAAAGGCCTTCAGCCATAACGTAATATGTATCTCTCTCATTTTCTGTCAGATCCCGTAGAATTTATGCTTTAAATTAAAGTGGAAATGATTAAACTGCATTTAATATAATAATATTTTTTACTGAAACAAAGCATTTTTTTTAATAATATGATTACTGAAAACAGAGTCACTGAGTATTTAAACTTTATGGGCACTAAAGAATATCTTTCTTAATTTATGTAATATCTCAAGAATTTTTGAACATCATTTTCTCAGATTCATCATAAGCAAATCGATTAATTAACAATGTTTAATTTTAAATGCATTAAACACCAAGAAAATAAACAGAATCGTTTAAAATAATCGGTCGAAAACAGGTTAAAAAACTACTTTAAAAAACGATGTATTTAAAACTATAATCATATACAAAAATATATAACCAATATAAATACAATTTAATTACAGAAGCACCCAACTGACCTAAAAATAATTTAAATCAAGTGCGAATCCGTTGAAAATAGTTTTCAACAATCAGAACATAATGCGCATGTTTGAATTTTCCACGTCAGTTATGGTAACGCAAATGTGTGAATTTTCTACGCCAGTTGGGGTAATGCTATGCAGATTAGAAATTTTTAATTTTTTTATTCAGTTTTATTTTAATTCAAAAGTACTTCAGAATGAATCTGAAAGATCGATTCATTAACAATGCTTAATTTTAAATGCATCAAACATTAAGAAAATAAACAGAATCGTTTGAAATAATCGGTTGAAAAAATGTTAAGCCTAACCTCATTAACGTGGGAAAAAAAACTGAAGCCTTAATCATTTGGCGGTGGGGTATTTAAAAGTTTTTTTGGCGGGCGAGTTGGTTTTTAATTAATAATTAAAAATCTAATTAAAAATTCAAAAAAGGGACCCCAGGTGCACATTCTCGACCTCCAAGGTATACATATACCAAATTTGGTAGCTTTAAGTCAAACGGTCTGGCCTGTAGAGCGCCAACACACACACACACACATACATATTGAGCTTTATTATAAGTATAGATTATTATTTATAATGTAATATTTTTATTAATCGTGCTGTCGTACAGGAGCATATACTTACAACGAGGAAAATGTATAAGGGTTTATAAAATAAGTCTTCTTAAATTCGTTTTTATTAATAGAAAAGATAATTTTTAATTCTTTGATTTCGTCTCCTGAGCCCTCTATCCACTGAAAACAGTTTTTCCGTTAAAGTATTCCCAAATTCGCAAAGAACAGTTGCAATTACTCCCTTTATTCGGGAATGATCCTAGCTCCCTCTTCAAAACTCTTCAGGAAAAATCTGAAACGAGGAGCAATTCATCCAAAAACTTTTACTGCTATAAATTGCTGAGATACATCGGTAGAAAATAAAGAGTAACGATAATTTCTTAATAATATCAAAAAAAAAATAATTTCAATGAACATAATTAATAAACAATTCTCTAGAGTGGAGTTTGTTCGTCTGAAGGCAATTTCTCGCATTTCGGAATACTACAAATTAAATTATGAATACTGTTGGAGAAATATGGGGACTCATTTCTCCTACGGTTCTCCGCATTGCCTAGGTGCTCAAATGTCGTTGCCATCGCTGAAGCGAATCACATATAAGCATGATTTCAAGTTGGCGTTGGATGATATCTACTAGGGACACTTGGAGTTTTCCTTTTATTAAAATATTTATGCATTTGTCTCATTCAAATCCTGTTTCTATTGATAATCTCTTCTAACAGGATAACCAGTTATTTATCGTCCAAATCTTTTGTGAGAGTAGACAAAGAACGAGGCATTGAAATTCAGGATGAGATATTGATATAATTAGAAATGTTTTGTGTAGCAGAAGGAAGTCCAATTCCATGTTTCCAAATTAAAATTTATAAACACTGTCATCTCTCAGTAATCCAATAGATAACAACAGGATTGCCTAGTTAACAAAACCTGGTTTAGCGGAGATTTATTAAAAGGAGGGGGGGGGGACCGCATTTGGAAAGCAAAAGCTGTGTTTATCACAAACCAGCGTGAGTGGTCTCTTCAAAGCTTTATAGCAAACTCTCTAACAAACTTGTCCTGCCAGAGACTGCCTTATAACGCATTGGAGTACAATAGTTACAAAATATTAACTTTAAGCATTCATTTTTTACAGAATATATCTAGTCATCATTGGCGAGTTACTTGGCGATTCATCCATAGCATGCGTTAATAGTGTCCAAGAACAGAATTTGACACATTTTTCTCCCTCGATTAAAATAAAAATTTGGCTACACTTTTAATCACAACATCCCATACTTCATTTAATAAATATAAAGCACTACGTTTTCCTGATTCTGAAAGTACAGTTCGATCGACAGTCAACCCATCATTGGATTTCGCACAAACTTTGACAGTTGTCTACATTTTAGATTTTAAAAATGTGTACAGAATTTTATCTATTGAGCTCTCTTCATTTTATAATTATCGTGTATCCTCTGAACTGATTTTACTGAAATTTCAAGAAATCTGCAAATTTGGTATAAAGATCGTATAGCAAATTTCAACCATCTAGCTCAAAATATTTTTGAGTTATCTTTGTCACGGAGAGATGCGTTTTTCGAACTTGGGGAGAATGGAAATTCTTCAAAATCGTAAGTTCTAATTTTTTGATGATTACTGTTCTTTCTCTATACTACGCATGCGTGAAGGTGAAAAATTACAAATGAATCAGAAAATTGTGATATATGAAGTAAATATCACAAAATGTAATTGCAAACACGAGTATTGTCACTTCAAGGTCAATGGTATCAGCACGTCACTGATTGTTTGCTTTCCTGCGTAAACAGCATCGAAGTTGTCGGATTGATCGAGACCAGATTTCGTGACAACTGAAATTCGTCACACAAGCAAGGAACGACAGTTTCTCATAACCTTGAAAATATTTTCCATCTTTATTGTCGTTTCCTCAAGCAGCGAATGTACTAAAATCATGAAGACAAAGCTCCTCACTCTATAGATCCTCGTTCGAATGTCTACACTGTCCAGTGCCAGAACATTTGATGGAGGCCATTTTCACATTTCTTTATCAGGTGCCCTTTGTTTTGTTATCAGTTATTATTAATAATGACCGGCAATTATTGATACTCACCGATTACTCACATTGACCGTGACAGTTATAATATCGCTATTTGGGATTAGTTCATTCACGTGCAATTATTAACCTATTCAACTTATCAACCAACATGTTATGATTCGGAACTCGTTTGGGAAACAGTTTATTTTTGCACAACACAAAACAGAGAATTTCACGAAGCTATTTACATAATGAGGATAGAAACTGATCAGAGTATTTACAGATGAAGTAGACTGAAATGGATCCAATGATCCGTACATCAAAGAGATGAAATAACGCAACACAATACTTTTCTGTATCATCATTCTGTACCATAAAGGCGTTCAGTCTGAAAGACTTGTTTTTGCTAATCTTTTGTAAACTTCTTGTTTTTAATAACTGAGCAGCGAGTGCTTTTAGCTTTTTTAGTTTTAATGAACGTCCCATTTTAAAGCAACACTAGGGCTATTTTGGGACGGACCTCGTCCTTTTGAACCGCGGTCAGATGACAAGGGCAAATGCTGAGCTGGCACCCCCTCTCTAAGCTTCCACACCACGCCAGACGAGCGCATACACATTTAATGTACACCAGACCCACTTACAAGAAGATTTTTCGGTGGAATTGGGTCTCGAACCTCAAACTTCCGGTTCCGAAGCCGAGACCTTATCACCAGACCACTGCAACCCGAACAGCGGGTGGAGTAGTTTGGTGAGAACCGGCATAAAACAACTCAACGGAAGGTATGAATGGCCCTCCACCTGATATCCGCAAATATCCTTTGCATAAATAATCTTAAATGATTACAATTACAGGGGCTAATGGCTCTATGTTGTCGGAAAATGCAGGTAAGATCTACAAAAGTGCCGCCTACCTGAAAATCCTGATGATGCTGAAAAAATCGAGGATATCCGCCTTTTCGAGATCTGAGGCGAGTCTCTGTAGCAGCATGTCCGAGTAGAAGGACATGGTGGCGATGAAGTCTATGATGTTGATGGGGGCGGTCATGAATTCCATCTTCTTAGGGCTCACCAGGAAGCGAGAGGCAATTTCGAACGAGAACCTGAAAGAGCACATTGAATAAACAATCCGATGAATTAATCAGGATCGATCATGTCATTTGAATGGGTTTTTTTATAGATGAATGACAGAAAATATTGCACACGCTTTTGAATTGAATAGTTGGAAATAAACTTGAATGAAAGTTCTTCATAGAATTATTTAAATACGAACGAAAGAACTCTCGTATAATGCGAATATGTGACAGTATTATATAATTCGAACCATTGTGACTTGTCCACACAGAACGGAACAGTTCCGTATACGGGGAAAAATAAATTTAATATTTTCATATTTAAAATTTTTTAACTCTATGAACTTATTTAAAACCTAATCAAAAGATCCGCAGTTGAATCATGTTGAAATCATGTTCGAATCGTGCGTTCGATGACATATATACCAGATAATGCTTTTTTCCTTTCATATGGAATTTATCTCCGTGTGGAAAGAGGATCCTTTTTTCTTTTGTGCATTATTTAATACTGTGGACAACAATCATTTAAATCTTTGGTTGTGTCAATTTACATATTGGTACTTTTTTTCAAATTCTTCAAAATTTGATAGGCATAATATCTTGCTTTAAATTAAAATAATTGAATTAAAATAATACTTTGGATTTTATAATTCAGTTTTTTAGTTTTATGCTCGTCCTGAAACGTTTCCAGACACGAAAATGATTGAGCGGAAATGGCTGCTTATGATTTAGTCTAATGGATAGCTCTGGTATCAAAGTCGAACCATTACTTATCTCAAACTTTAATTTTAGGACTGTAATTACTTTGAATATTTCTTTTTTCAATCTGTTGAACAGTTTACCTCTTGTTAATTATCGTATATCTTTTTCGTTGTGAATGAAATGCAGTTTCATAACTTCATGGACAAACTTAAAAAGTAGTTCAGATATCCACAAATATACTGCGTTCTATTGGCTGTGGGATCTTTCTTACAGCATATGAATTGTAATGTTATTATTGTACTATTATGAGTTTTTGTTCAATGAATGTTTGTTACCCACTTTATTTAGCATATAAATTTCTTTCACTTAATTCCATATCAATGAGTCTCCTACAGCGGTCCTTTTTTTTTCGTAAGATAAATGACTTGTTTCTGTGCACTTGTCTTTCCTTAAGTTTGCGCAGAAATTTAAACCATCCTGCATAATGTGTTGACTCGTTAAATTATGTTTAAAATCAATTATCCAGAGTCAATGCATCTTGCAATGAAAATATATAAATCGTTTGCACCTTTCGTATTCGTTCAACATTCAAACTGATCTTAGTCTTTCAAAATAATGATAAAATGTTATGGGTATGTTCAAAATGTCTTTTAAAGAAAAATGTTGAATGTTAGAACAGAGAAAATAATGGATACAACATTAATAATGTGTTTGACACCATTAACAGTGAATTTGCGTCTTAATTGCCTATCAATGTCCAAATCGCTATCCTAATGCATTGTGTTATTCTCAAGATAATTTCCATAGTGGAGGTCATATGAAAGTTTTGATTAAGAGGAAGAAATCTCAAAAATACAATAACTTATTTATTTTCTAGAATAAGAAAATCAGAAAAAGAAACCTGAATTTATACCTGGCAAATTTTTCTGACTGTGTTTCTCTCGTGTGTTACTTCTAAAACTTCTTACTTTGAAAACCTTATATATTAAATTTTCTCCCCATTTGTTTTTTAATAAAATAAAATTTGTAGCGTCTGAAACGACAACCTTGTACTATTTGCAAAGACATAAAAATTACAAAAGTTCAAATTTTATGGTAATAAAAATTTGAAAAATAAATTATTTTACAGGTGAGTGCAAGTTTTGTCTTCCGAGCCAAATAATTGCAGACTCGAAACTAAGCGAGGTACTAACTATTCATAAAATCGGTCAGACGCTCAAGGTGAAGTATTTTTAATTTGGTATGGAGATTAGATGTGCAACCTAGTGACTTCGAAAAACGGTGAAAAATGACAGGACGCAACGCTTCTTTTCGAATGGATCGTTAATTAAATACATTTTGTTTTCCCTATGATTAAATATGAGAAATGAATTTTATTTTTCTGTTTCATTGTGAATAAATTATGAACCGAGGTAATGCAGTTTTATTAAGTGATCTATGAAAGTATAGAACTACTTCATTACTTTTTTAGATTCGAAGAAACCCTAGAGTATATTTGATGTTGATATTTTCTATTTGGAGTATCGAATATAGCATAAGGAATATTCTAATTTTAGAAAGAACTCATTCGTTTATTTGAATAACGAGACAAAGAGCTTTGGCAAAAGAAATATTTAGAAAAATTACTTAATGTAAAAAAATGAAATTTTAAACTTCTCCAATTAATTCATTACCTCTTGCTGTCATAATAAGGTGAATACTTAGAACATCTTATTTTTCGACGCAACAAAACAATCCCTTTTAGCATAACGCTGCAGTAAATTTTATTCTTTGGAAAAATGTTCTTACCTTTATGTGTAATATTTATAAATATTATCAAAGAATTAATCTCACGTATACGGAAAAACAGATTTTCGAATCTTTAAAAAATTCTCTGTTGTTCTTTCAAATATCAAATATTGTAAACTTTCAGAGGTAAATTTTGACTGATTTTTGAGGGTTAGTTAGAATGTTCTTTATAATCTTGGTTGCTAAAAATGATATTATAAAAAATTTAAATGATAGAATTTTCTCTATAAGTGGCAAAATTTGTACTTTTGAATCGAGGCAAGATGACGATGTTATCAGTTGACTGTTATTCTTGAGATAAATTAATTTTATTTGCATTATTACAGTGTTCATTTGTTGTATCTAGTTGGATAAGCATTTATTTTAATATATTCAATATTATTTTGCTCTTTTAAAGAGATAATGCAAAAGTATCATGTTTTCTTGATATTGAGCAAGATGAGTTTGACCTCAGGTCATGATGGTAATTTTTGTTAAATTGTAATAAAATTTTATTAGCAGATATAAGACAATATACAAATTGAGCATTGTCAAGTAATTTTACAACAGATTGTAACGAAAATGTTATTGTTTGTTTGTTTGAGGTTTTATGGCGCAAGAGCCATGATTTTGACCACGAAAATGTTATTGAGTTTAAACTTTTTGTACAATCAAAAATTGAACAGACATTACGCTCTCTCTCAGAGTGAGCATCGCCCGTGTTATCATGTGTAGCTTTTTCAATATAGCATTCTAGTTTCATTATGGAGTGTCAAAATAAATCTCAGAAGAAATGCATAGTAATGTCTTTGGAAATTTAAGCTTATGCCATGAGTATCGGGATTTTTTAGTTTATTTCAGGAAACGAATTTCAATTTCTTCATAAGACAAAACATTTAAGCAAAATATGCAGGGTGATTCAAAATGAACGCTCCAATTTCATAAGTACACTAGGCAAAAGGTAATTAGCGTGTTCATTAAAAATGTACCTACATGTAGAGGTGTATAAGTAGGTTTTTGTACTCTCGCAAATGTTCGATACGTGTTCTGTTTGTTATAGGGCATAACATTAAATCTGTCGATGCTAACGACCGCCACTGTGATACGAGCTTTTATTGTGCGTATGTGCCTACAGGTCCAACGACTGTGACTGACTTAAAAGCCCAACTTCTATCGCCAACCAAAGAATTACAATTCAGACTCTGTAGCAAAAGGGGCACATATCGAAACTTTGAGAGGAGTACATTAAAAAGTGCTTATGACCTTTGCATATATGTACATTTCTAATGAATTCATTTATTAAGTTTTGCGTAGGGCACCAGGAAATTGGGGCATTCATTTTGTCTCACTCTGTATTGAAGAATCAATCTTGCAATTTAAAATGTTTCAATAAAAGTTTAATGTTTTTTCTCTCTAGATGATAATTGGAACTCTGATCTTTGGAACTGCAGACATTTGATATTTCAGAACTAATTTCTTATCTCGACCACAATACTCAACAGGGACTGGAAGTATTTACTTTATATTTTAGGTGGATTCCTATGAAGCTGACAGAGTATATTGAATCGTTCTTGAAAACTGTCATATTTCACATGTTTAGTAATGGAAAATCAATTACCCACATAATAATAAGGCGAAAGGAATCACTATTTGGAAGTCATCTGTGACATAGCTGTTGAATAATAATAACCGGGACGGAGTTTACATAACTGAAAGCATGTGTTTAAAGGAGCTGAAACAGTTCTTTACCTTTAAAAAAACTTATAGATTGTAACGTGCTAACTATTTAGATTGTAACGTGAATTTTTTTTTCTCAAACTGAAAAATAAGTTATCGATAATGACAACGGATGACAGAAAAGAACTGGACTCCAGACAAGTTTTGAAGTGAGACTTGGTTTCACAGAAGAACAGCCAGAAGTTTTTCAGGTCACAAACTTAAAGAATATTCCGACAGTGGATGTTCTTGAACCCTTTATTGTTATCTCATAAACACGAGTTTTTACTTGTTTAAACAATATTTAATGTACAGTTTTCTCTAGTTGGATTAATTCATGCATTTGATACTCCGATTTTTCTCCTTCAATAAGATATCACTCCGAAAAAAATTTTTAGGATGGAGAACTCTATTTCACTCTAGCGTCCAAGTCCAAAAGTTAGTATCGATCAGGAGCATTTCTAAAAAGTTAGTTTAGATTTGAGTTTAGAATCGATCCTATTGCTCCTGATGTCAAAGTAACTGATTAATCATATTTTCCAGAATCGTCTGCTAACAAAACGAGTAAAATATAATATAAAAAATTTAAAACTCAAAGATATTTTAATGGCTGAAGTGTTTTCTTAAAAGAACGTGTTTTTTTACTGCCTGTATTTCTGCTATTAGTTCTTAACTTTATAACTAGAATATAATTTATTAGCTAAGTTTATCAATAGTTTTCCTTAAACAAAGATATTAAATGAAGTAAATATTTTTTTTTAAATTTTTTGCCATGCATATGTATCAAACTTTATTAATTTATTCACAAGATGGTGCATATAGATTATGGTGATAATTAAAAATTCCATAATAAAATTATTTTACGAATTTTTTTTGGATCGATTTGGAAGGAATGTGCGACTGGAAATTACAAGCCGATTTTGATGAAATAATTTTAATACTCTTAAGAAACTGAATACGTAAACACTTATGCTTTTATAAAAAGATAGAAAATTTAAAATTTTGAAAAACTGTCCATTTTTATCAAGTTTTTCGATTTTTTGGCTGCATTTGGAAGTGTCCTTTATCGTCTTTATTAGTTTTTCCCTCTTTTGTTGTTGTCGTTGTTGTTGCTTACCCTCAAAAGATCTGACATATGTCAGATCAGCTCCAGTAGGTGGTTGACCGCCAAAAAAACTGTAATAATAAGGAGATCGAATATTAAGTCTCCCTTGGAAAGTCGGATGTAACTCAGAATGTGATCCAGTGAAGTTGGATAATCACAGCATTTTTTACTAATTTGATGGATTTTTCTACCACTTTCAAAGGAAGGACACTTAAGGTGGCCACTTTTTAGTCTAGCCAGAGCAGTCTGGGAGCCTCGGTCACATTTGATTTCCACCAGTGGATGTTCACGTGTACCATAGATGTGCAGGTGGAATACGCCATATTAAATTTTCTTATTTCACTGACAACATTTTCGAGAAATTTTGAATTTTTCGTTTCATATAGCGACAAAGGAATAAAGGACATTTTGATTCTTTTTCGGCACACTCCAGCTAATTCTGCTAACAAATGAGCACATATGGGTACTACTTCGTTTTCGAAATATATTAGGATTTTCTATAAAAACTATACTTATTTTGCTGGTTTCTTTAATGATTGTGTATTAATGCTTTTTTTTGTTAAGCATTTAATATATTAAAAAAGTATATTTAATTTGCCAAATGCCATACATCGCAATCCCACATTAGGCACTTTGAATTGAATTATAATGTTCGATTATCCTTATATCAAGAAATATACTGACAATTTTTTATGATAGTTGATATCAATATAAATCGTGCGTACCAACCTTTATTGAGTACAATCGTCGAAAAGTAGGTACTAGTTTGAGGATGCAGAAAAATAAAAGTATTTACCAGGCATTGCAGACGCTTTCGACGTAGAAAAAGGCTTCGTGTGCCTCCGTCTTTGTCTTGTCCAGTGTCCAGAGGGCAGTCCCGTTGGGCGGTTGGTGAATCGTCCGATTTACGATGACCGGGACGCGCATGTTAGGGTGAGTCTTCAGGCAAAAAGTGACGATTGATACGCAGATGAAGAACACAGATACTACGGCCACCACCTGCATGAAAAAAAGGAAACGTTATTAGTGACGCATTCCGGGTTAATTTGTAGGATTAACAGATAATAATTTATTACTAACATTAAAGATGAATGTGAGTGCAAATGTGTATTGGCCCTATACAAGTCAGAACGCATGACTTACAACTACCAAAAATAGTCCACATATATCTTAGGGGGTGATAATGTGCAACCCAGAGCGATTTTTTTTGAGGTTTTTAATTACAATTTTAATTAATCTGGATTTTGGCATTTCCTCACAATAACTTCCGAAATTATTTTGGCACCAAAATAAATTTTACATCGCTTCAATCGTTTTTATATCGCTTTTTGATAATACCCATTTATTAGTTGTGCGAATTTTTGCTGGATTTTCGTATTTTTTAAAAAATATATATTATTGTCCGATTTCCATCAGTAGATTACACTGTTGCCCTGAAGTTCAAACGGTTTTCATTGTGCTCTCAACTATCCGATTGCATGATTTTCTTTCATTGTTCAAAGTTAAAGAAGGATTTTGTTTGATATCTTTGTAGTTTACGAAACCTTTAAAAACGCGAAGTCACAATATCGCGAAATTTACAACGTAGATAATCCACATAAGTGTATTTTTAATAGCAACATAATGTCACGTGACTGATCACCATTACTAAGTTTCATGTGCATAATGGACCGAGCACATGTAAGATAAAATAACACATCCTTATTGTATGGCAATTTCATGACATAATGGATATGAAGTCATAGCTAAATGATTTTGATGGAATCAAAGATATCCTATATGAATGATGAACCAGCCGATCGCCAAATGTTAGCAATATAGGACAGTTATAATATAATAAATATCATGTAGTAGTATAAAGTAAAAAATTTTCGTAGTTAATATTTTTATTTTCAGCCTAATAAAGTTAATAATATTATAGTAAGAATTCTGAGGTTTCCATAAAATGAGATAATCCTTTTGTTTTTATACTTTAACAACATGCGCATCATAATCCTATTTGGGCATGCCATTTAGTATTCAGTTGCATCCGTTCATTGAATGCTTTTTATATCTTCTACTACTAAATTATTTATATTGGATTCCAAAATTAAAATTGCGTTGTCTTGTCATGATGTGATCGTAAGAAGCTCCATTATTCACAAATATATTATAATGAACATTATAAAGTATTTCAGTATTAAAAAAGACTATATTAACAATTTTCTCCTAAAGGAACTTATATGCACGCAGTTTATAAATTCAGATCAGTATGAGTTTAAAGACAGCTTGTAAAATATCAAGAAATTGCTAAAGAGCCATATAACGTACAATTCCGCTTTGAACTTTACGCATTAGGAATCTGAAAATATAGTTCGAACCTCAAACTTCACTTCTTGTTTCCAGCTTGATGAACATCGCAGCTCTAAAGGGGAATCTTCCTTATTTAAAACCGAGCGGGAGTTCAAGGTGAAGAATGAATATCAATGCTCACTTTGCAGTAATAAATAAACCCAGACAGGCCCTGGACGGGAATATGAGCCGCCATATATATGCAAATTGCCGACGCACGTCAAAGCTTTAAGCCGCCGCCGCCGCCAAAGACCATTGCAAGTATTTCCAGTTATGAATATTATATACAGGGAAATAAAATGGCCGCTTCTTTCGCCACTATTATATTCGTTTTTCTCTGGAAGAAATACGTTTTTGAAGGCCTTCAGTTATGTCTTTTTTTTATGCGTGATGAAGTTTAAGTTAATTGCTGAGGTGAAGTTCCGAGTAATAAAAGGTCGAAACTCAATTTCCTACTTGTTCTCCTTACCTTGTTCCGAAAGAAGGAGGTTATTTTATTAACTTTTTTTCTTGCATTCTCCATACTTCTTATATAATGCACTGTGGTTGCTTAGAAATAGTAGATTATATAAAGTGAAATAAATATTTAAGCTCAAAATTTGCACGAATTTGAAAATGGCACAAAACCTTTAGTTTGGTTTTTGTAATGATAGGTGTCATGTGCAGCTGACACAGTCCTCATTTCCGGCTCTTAAATTTTTACCATCGAGTGATTTTATTAAATCTCTTAATATTTGATCTGATTGTTTAGATTATAGACCTCAATTCCAAATGTTTGAATGATATTGTGACATTATGCATTGCAATCAATATATGCATTGCAACTGCTTCTCGTGGCTGGCTTGAAAATGTTTGGTTCCCAAAAGAAAATTTTTAATGTATCTCAACCATACTCTCTATGAAAATTCGCAGGTTTCGGTTCTCGAATCTACGATCTTCCGACTTTGAAAACCAAATTATTGCCACGTAATCTTGATTTTTTTTCAATGAGGATTGAATAAAAAGTTTCATTAAAATGTTTATGTATTTAGTTTTCATGAAAGTGCGCGGAGGGGAAAATAATAAAATATGTTCGCTTACTATATTAAAGTTAAATAAAGCTCAAAGTCACTCAAATATAGCTGCATATGCGATCTAACGTCTAACTGCTTTTTCCTTATGTGACAAAAATTGCAATTTTTCGCAAATGCAATCAAAATAGCTTAATTTGCAATATGATGTCACGTTCTTTTCATTTTCAAAGAATGAGAAAATGTGAAACATGTGAAGGTGAAAAAGAATGAGAAAATGAGATATGGTGCATTTGATGCTAAAATCTATTAAGTAAAACACTTCAAACATTCCCATTTTAATCAAACACTTAAAATTTGATACCTTTTTATAATAAAAGTAAAAAATTATCTCAATTTTTGTTAGCATTTTCAATTATATTGCTTAGTAATCAAGTTCATATTCACATACGAGATCGGATATGCTACGTGCACTGGGATGTATGAGTGAAAGGGCTATATATTCCATCTGTGCTACTTCAAAATATTCGGATCATATTCAACGAGCAATTTTTAAACTCTTTAAACACTCACATACCAGGGAAAAAATATAGTTACAATATTTTCATACGGTTTAAATGGAAAAATTCAAATGTACGAATTTCTCAAAAATCATTCATTTATAGTAATTTGAAAGCTGCCCACAAATAACTCTATTTTTAGAATGGAATGTATAGAAAGCAGAACGTATCGAATTTGAAGCCTTTCGCTCGACAGATAAGGGAGCTTTCGATTTTCGGGTCGAAATTTTAGTTCGTTCCATTTCTGTAAACAGAAAATTCGAATCTGAATTCAATTTCTCCTAGTGGTAGATACAAAGGAATTCAGAATGAAAATCCAGTTAAACGATTCAAAAAAGAATTTGTGCGTGGGATTTAAATGGCGTAGAGATAACGTTACCGATTTCTTTTTTCATTCCACACCCCAACCACCCTAGTCAAATGAAGTTCTTTATTACATTCATTGATTCCATCATCAAAAAGGAGGCTCCTATAAGTGGGATTTTTCAATGCTCTCAGATTGGCATTTTCCCTTTCATTGTTTGATTCAAAAACCATGCTTATTAGACACAAAATTGACAGGAATCCAGAGTTACCCAATTTTTCATATAGTTGTTTCTTGTGCAGCACGTTTTCGAAAATTTTCATCAAATATTTTATTAATTAATGATTCATTTTAGCGTTTTATTCCAATAATATAAGGGCACCTGATCCCAAAAAAACTCATTATATTACACTCAAGTTTTATTTTTAATTAACTTGTCAACCATACGATTTTTAATTTTGATTTTTTTAAAAAAAAATTTAATAAATTTTCTAAAATATATTTTGAAACACAATTCGTTATAATACTTTAATTTGTCACCCATTCATGCATAGTACTTATGGTATAGACCCTGGAGGTATTCTTCGATTCAAGAGTAAACCTACAAAAAGGTAAAAAAAAGTAAGAAAAAAACAGAGGTCTCTCTCCCTTTTCTTTAGTGTACGCATTCATGCGTTTACTTTCAGAAGGGCCGGATGCGCTTTTCGAAATGCCATCCTATTCCGAAAGGGATTATTTGGGTTTTAC
This sequence comes from Argiope bruennichi, assembly GCF_947563725.1. Taxonomy (NCBI): domain Eukaryota; kingdom Metazoa; phylum Arthropoda; class Arachnida; order Araneae; family Araneidae; genus Argiope; species Argiope bruennichi. The sequence goes on along the minus strand of NC_079154.1, from coordinate 139,680,919 downwards.
CAAACAATACGTTTTAGAGAACTCGGTTTTATTCATCAATATTTTTGGAAGTTACTAGAGCCATGGAGCAAAGGAGACCATTTGTGAGGAACAATAACATTCGGAGTCAAACCAATTTTGTTTTATAAAATTTTTCATTTGCTTACACTGCAAAGTAGAAAAAACAGTGGGGATGGGTCTTTTTTTTTTTTTAATTTTTTCGAGTGCTCTCTAATAAAGGTGTTCTCCCAGAGAGCGCCTTGCACTGCTTGCAATCATTAAGAAATATTAATCTTATGGCATGAATGTAGCATTTCATTCTCTCCTGGATGAGTTTATTGGAGATTAGCTTCTGGCATGCTGTTAATAGTATCAAAAAATCGAATTTCTGTGTTAGAAGTGATTTCCTCAATGAACCAAAATAAAAATTTGATTAAAAAAAACTACCCTTGTAGTCACAAAATTGGATGCAGTTAAATCCTTGTGCTTTTGAGTTATCGTATACGCATTCTTCTGAAAGGTAGTCGGTCAGCTGCTTGTTGGATTTGGTTCAACCTTTAACAGGTGTCTTCACAAAGGATGCCTTGAATTTCATCCATCTAGCTTTCTTTGTTTTTGTAATTAACTTATATTCGAGTAGCGCGACGGACATATTTCTACTGAATTGATTTGGCTCAAAATTTGCAAACGTGATGTAAAGACCATGCACCGGATGTCCTCCTTTTAGCTCAAAATGTTTTTGAGTTACCTTGATCACCCACAGACAAATAATATCAAAAATTCATTTTCGAACTCCGAGAGGTCTAAAATGTAGAGATTCGTCAAAATCTAAGAGTAGAATATTTTTTCTATACTTCGCATACAAAAAACGTAAAAAAAGATGAAAACAAGGAAGCAGTTGTTCAAATAAAATATTTGCTTTTGAAGGCATGTTAAATGCTCCGCTTTTTTTATTTATCAAATAAGTCTATTTCCAGACACCTGAATATATGATGTATAAAGAATAAATAAAATAAGATTCGAAAAATTTCACAAAAATGAGGAATTTAAAGGAGTCAGTACTTATCATTTACGGATCACTTCTTATTTTTAAATCAATTGCATAAATTGACAATCAAGATAATTTATTTAAGATAGTTCCGTTTTGAAACAAAAGATTGTAGAAAAAGTGGTATAATAATGAATCTTTATTTTAGTTCGTCAACGGATTCTGAGACGACTCCATCTCATTAAGGGGTGAGAAGCTGAAAGATGTGTGCATTTCCGGTATTCCCTTTGATCTTGGATTTTTCCCTATTAGATACTAGTAAATGAAAACATCTTCTCCTTTCATTTTTCCTTTCACCCCTATTTTGAAGAGTTAAACCCATCCTAACGCATGCGCGAAAACGCGGAGGGTTTGACAATCCGTTGCTGAACTATACTAAATTATTTTCGCTATTTTATCGATAAACACTGCGTGTTTTACTTCAACAGTCCTCAAAAAAGATAGCACCATTTGGGAGAGGAGTGTCTAACCAGTTTGTTGGCATTTATAATGGAAATAATTCATTCTAATGCAATACTCGTCAAAATACATAACATTTATTTAAATTTTAAATTCATTTTGCTTCTCCCATGAAAGAGAAGAAAACGGCAATTCAGATGACATTTTCCTTATGCATCAAAATATTCATGTGCTTTAGGCTCTCATCCTTTTCAACAGTGGAAGTAGCATTAAAATCAGTCAAATTGCATTCAAATTACTGAATGATATTTTGATGAATGGATCGATTGATTTATAATATATATATTTTTTAAGAAAAAATTCACTTTGCAGTTACCTAATCTTTATTTCAAAAGATATGAAATTTAACGATTTTTTAAAAATATTATCACGGAAAGATAAAAACAAATAGTAAGCAAACTATGAATTGAAGTTACGATAAATTGCTTTGGACACTGAAGGGATAATATTCGAATTGATACTTTTTTTAAACAAAAATAAATTTTTTGAAAGATGAAGGGGAAAAAATGAATACACCATTTAACCCTATTTCAAAATGTTTCTATCAACACTCACGTGATCGAATAATCATAATTTACGAAATCACTGCAGTTTTAAAAAAAAATTCAGAGCTTACATTTTATACATTATTGCTTCAGCAAAATGTTTTTTTTTTCACGAATGTATATGCGTTTGTTTCATGAGTAAAGAAGAAAAAGCTTCATAATGTTAGAAGTCAAAAGCAGCAGATGTAAAATTCCAGTGAAAATAAATAAGTTGAACTAAAAAGAACAATATACTTAAACTCGGAAAGTTGAATTAGTTTTCAGTTCACCAAAGTCCTTTGATTTCTTTAAAGTGTTTGCAACAAAAGCTGTTCGGTTTCATGGTTTAAAAAAAAAAACTTGCTAGAGAAATGTCTGATGTGCAATTTAAAAGGTCATTTTGAAAGAAGAGGGATTAAAGAAAAGAAAAAGAAAAACAGAGCAACTTAAAAGTAGAAAAGTGTAATTCATTTAGAAGAAACTATAAGACTAATTTCTTCGTTTTCAAGAGAAAAAGCGTGTAAATATACAATAGGAAAAGTAAAAAATTGTTGTTTGATATGAGATCTAGTTTTTGTACCAAAGAATCAATTATTTTTACTATTGTTTTTCTCTTAAAATTGGAAAAGTTTTCCTTATAAGTTTAGTGGAAAATATTATTTTGACAAATACATGAAAAAATTATTTTAAGAAAAAGTACAAAGATGATGAAAAAGATAATTCTTATTTGGAGAAAGAACAAAACGTGCACTTAAATGTAGATGTATTTCGTCTAAGTATAATACTTTCATTTAAGTTTTACCTATCCTCAGTTAATTGTATTTTTATTTTAAAATTAATTTGTTTGATCAATTAAAACGTTTTGATTTTACCAACTTTGGTCTGTTGAGGTCATACACATTTTTTTCCAGTTTCAGAATGAAGACTTCGTGCTACTAATATTTTGATGCATGAAGATCTGATATTTGCAGCAAAAATGCTACTGGTAAATATATTTATTTATTGGGGTAATCATTTTTTTTAAAGGAATGGTTTTTAAAAATATATCGTGCTATTTGAGCCTTTAGTATTGTAGAGATTTTATGATATTTTTCACATAAGTAACTGTCAGTTAGATTATGGCATGCATAATTTTTCAAAATCAAAGCTGAAGAATGAAAAATTTGAAACTAGTTGTAGAAAATATCGCAGGATATTATCAGGTAATATGAATTTTGATGTGCATATAGTTCCTTTTCTAAGTTTATTGAAGTATTCATATGTTATGTTTTTTTTGTACGTAACATATTCAAATCTATTTTCAAGTTTTATTTATTAAAATATAGTAAAAAACTTTTAGATAATATAAAAATAATAAGTAAATTCGTTTAATACAGAATATTTCACTTTTTCTACATTTAAGTAATATTTTTAGCCCCTTTAAAATGACGAGTTCAGCTCTTGAATATTCTTGGTTAAACTGGCGATGACGAGTTGCTTCAGCCAGAAAGTATTGAGAGTTGATACTTTTTATGAAAAGTTTTATTTTTGACAAGTTTTTTTTTTTCTTTTCACCCCCGTCCCCCTCTCTGAGCAATGCTGACTTAAAATATATTGCGATTCAAGTGGTTAAGAATAAGGGATTGCAGTGGTTTGATGATAAGATTTCGCCTTCGGGACAGGAAGGTTAAATGTCTTCCGAAGAACTGCTGTGTAAGTGGATGGTGTGGTGGGAAAAGGAGGTAACGACTCAGGTGTTGTCAGATCATATAACAGAGTTCAAAATTACAACGTTCCTTTGCAAAAGAGGTCTTATTGCTTTAAAACGGGACGTTAATATAACTAAATTATTATATAATCAAAATTATTATGCATTTTCCTTTATTGAAAACATTTCTTTCTGTTAATAAATGCCATCAAAAATAGCTCCATTTGGAATTTATTCGTGATCACATTAACCGCTTTCCACTTAATTGGCGTTTCTTTCAAAATTTTGAGAACCTTTTGTGGAATATATTCGTTTGCCTTCTTCGAGAGAATTGTACTTTTATGAATATGTATGTTCTCATGAATACGTTGCGCGGTGCGACTAATTTAAAAATGAAAGCATATCTTCACCTGTAATGAAGCATTTCCATTCAACTGATTGCGCTTTTGTGCGTAAACTTTTGTTTCCTAATTTCGAAATCTTGGGTGACACAGATCCTCCTTATTGCAGGACATGTTTAAATTCAATACATCCTTAAAACTCCATTAAAAAAAGAACAAATCATCACAAAAAAGTTGTGATTTGCAGAAATGTAAATGCTTTAATGAGACAGACATTCGTTAAATAAATTTATATTTTGCAAGATCGCGAATTCAATTGACTTTAAGTTTTATCTTTTGGGGACGTTTTTAATTAGAAATTTCTTTTTATGTAAAACAAATCTTTGATTCTACTCTTGCAAATCGAAATTGCTTAAAATTCTTTTTTTTTTCCATTTTAATGATTTTCAAAACTTTAACGAACTCAAAGGTAAAAGATGTGGACTCTGAATATGAAACTGGTGCATGCTGCATTACTAAACAATTGGAATTTGCTATTCCAACGTGGATAATTAATTCTCTCTCTATTCACATTGAAGAGATATTTACTAGTCTCTCTTTTTATGCTAAGGCAAAGATAGCAGATGGTTGTATTATGTTTTTTCCAAATGTACAAAAATCATGCAGCAGTGATGAATCACACCATCTATGTGAGAGTTGACACATGCATCCATGATGATTATTTTGTAATAATGTTAATTCCGTGTTGCTATTTACAACAGACAGATATTCAGAGACACATGAGAGCCAAGTGCCATGGTAGGATTGCTTCAATTTGAATATGTTTGAAAATCCAGGAAACGCATTCAATTTCGGCGAAATTCCACTTTTAAGAAGATATATTGGAATTCTTTAAATGGGAAACTCTTTTTGAAAGAAGCCATTATTACAAGAAATGAATTACGCTTGGTATATTTCACTCCGTTTAGTAATTTATCTATATATTCCTGCATTTCAGAATTTAATTACACATCTAATGAAAAGACTACATTCATATCAGTGGAAATACAAAGCAGTTGAAAAAAAAATCTTTCGTCTTAACCGCTCAAAGGATATTTCGAAGTTTGTTAGTTAAATGTATACGCTCGAGATTATGAAGGTTGAAAATAGTAGAGTTACGGTTTTGGTTGCAGTGAACAAATTTCCAAGTTTTCGAATAGCAACATCCATTTTTTTCCTGCGCTAATTGAGCAGTGCATATTTAATGATTTTCAAAGAAATTGTCGGTAAAGCACTGCTGGCATAAAACATTTGCAATGAAGATCTTTGTACAGGTCCACTGACAGATAGACGGGCATATTAACGGACCTTGCATAATTCGCAGGAACAGACTTCGGAATACCAATCACCATGTGCAGAACATAACTTGAGAGAAACCATTAATAAACAGTGTGTGAGGATTGTTTTTTGAATCGGGTGTATGAATGTGCCAGAAAAATGATATTCACAGGGAAACTAAGAGGCAATTTGATAAATTTGTTTCTTTCTGAGCTGGCTGCCAAAGCGGTACGAATTTATAAACGAAGTAATAATCTAAGTTCAGGCACAGGTTTTACATGAAATTTGGTAAAAAAAAATATCGGATAAGCATTTTTGATTGAAAACTATCAAGAAGACCGTCTGTTTTTAACGAAATCATTGTAGAACAGCATAATGTGATTACTGAAAGTGCATTACATTCTGCCAAGAATTATGTTCCGCAATTTGGATGCACCGAAAACGGCAGTCCTGAGCTCTGCTTTACGGTATGGATTCCAGGGCGTCCATATGTCGCAACTTGAAGACGAGCAACAGCTAATTGTTTTCCTTTTCAAATATGAGGAAGATAGCAGGTCGCTGTTGCTCATATTATGGGTGGATGGGACACACTTCTTCTAAACAGAAAATGTAAACTTCAAGAACAACGCAAATCCACGAGTGCTTTTACATCAAACGAAATTGAATGTCTATGTGATGCAGTATCATAATCACATTCGTTCTCTGTCCTTACTTCTTAGAAGAGGTCCTTTCAACAGGTATAAAAACACTCTCCCTAAGCAGTGCTTGATAATCTTGTAAAATAACGTAATCCCAGAGCTGCCGTAGCGAAATGTCGTTAATGACATTGCATAACAGAAAACGTAACCATGTGTTTGCGACAACAGCATAGATGAAGTCACTCCCTGTAACCAGAGTTCTAGCAAAGTGATTCCGATGGATTTCTGGTTTTGAGGTTATCTGAAATCTAAGATCAAAAAGATATGTAAAAATTGAAAAATTCCGTAAAACGTAAAGTTTTACAGTTTTCGCCTGCGATGTTGTGTTCGTCATTGTTATCAATAATCTCCAGCATTCAATGCGATATAGTCTGTTAAATACATTGAAAACGTGTAATTCCAATAATTTTTTCCCTTCTTCTCTCATGGTGTCATTAGTCCTTCACATTTTTTTTAAAATTTTTTTACTCCATCAATTTTTATCACACGTCTATAGTTCCAATGTCATTTATGATTTTTATATTCAGTGATCAATGTGTGCAGAAGAAAATTGAGTGTTGCCATTCGAAAATTTATAAATTTATTCACTGCAATCTTAACCATGAAAATTCTCTCTCTGACAACATCGGACACACGTTTTCATATAACATTAATTGAATTTTTTTTTAATTTATAGGGCGGATAATCTGCTAGGAGTTTATATATATGGTTAGGTTTTTATGACCATTCAGTATTTCTCTTCTTTAAATTTGCAATAATTTTTCATTAATGTTTTTCAATAAAATTATTATTCGTCTACTGAAATACCAGCTTCACCTTTGAATAAAAAAAAATAACATTGGTATTTCAAAATATATCTCCATATTTTGAAATCTTATAATCCAAGATAAGATTTCCACGAAAAAAGCTTATCTTGTGTGAGTTTTTGCAATTTACGGAAGAGAAAGCCGTCTCATACCCCCGTATACGTAACCATTCTGGTCATTGAATGGTTTGATGGGCATGTTACGGGAGTTTTATTAAATATCAAAATATTTACAGCAGAAAAACAAAGATAACTATGTACAGAATTTATAAATACATAAGAAATTATAATAAAATGAAACCGTTTACAAAGATTTTCTACTTTGAAAAATTAAAGAAAAATTATTTGTAATAATAATATGCAGAAAGATAAAATGTATGAAAAAATACTTGAATTCTGTGTTCACTTATGATCATGGCAGAGTAGGCGACGATGCAGTTATAAAAATCAAATAGAAAATAATTTGGTTCATGGTAACAAAGACAATCTCTTTGTGAAAGATTTTTATGAATGCAAATGTATGTGAAGAAGCTGTGGTGCCCCCCCCCCTAGTTTTTTTGAGTATGAAACGTGGCACTTGAGAACTAGGAAGGCAAGAAATTTGTTCATATATTTCAAACATTTGGGTAATAAAAATTCATGATACATTTGATTGACTAAGGGGTTCAACTATTAGCGTCTTTTAACAATAAATAAATCATCGCAGATGAAGACGATAAAATAATACACACGAGTATAATTTCCCACAAAATATGACTGTTAAAACACCCGATTGTTAGCATAGAATAATTAAGAGGCTATAGAAAAACTATCTCTTCAAAGAAAATAAAATCTTTATGGTAAAATGCTATATTTCTTTTACTATGCCATTGGTGAGAAAAAGATTGCATATGTCCAAGCAACAAGTAGAAGGTTATATTAAATTATTCATAAACACGACTGATGAAAGCAAGCGTCCGAAAAGAGAGCATTCAATGGCAATGACAGCTATTAGCTTTATATGCATTACAAAACTATTCTTCATGTTAAATCGAATAGTTTTTAAAATAGCCAATCAATCCACTATTTACCCAATTCGAAACTACAAGAGGCCTTTCTCATATTTTTACATGGTCATAACTCACAAAACTTTTTTTTTATGTTTTTAAATTTTATACTTTTGCTATGTTTAATATTTCCGGAACAAAAATAATAAAACTAACAATTGATAAGTTAATTTTTATGGAACTTTGATCCTACAGGATAAGCGTCATTAAGTTTTGCGCTTCGGAAAATAATTGACAAGATTTTATAATACTTATGATAATGAATTATGAAAATATTAACGATTGCACACTTTAGACCAACTTTTATTACCGTAAGAGAAAGTAGAAAAGTCCGGAGTCAAAAAGAAAATCTTAAAAGTGCACAAATCTACAAATAGATGAAAGTACAATGAAAATCATATAAACACAATCTTGAGCATTCATTTAAAATATATATTAAAAATTTTATTCAAACTCCATCGAACTTCCAGCACTTTGGTGAGATATGAATGTTTTATTATTGACAACCAAATTTTTGGTTAAATATTTTTTTATCTTTACTTTTCAGTGTGCTAATAAAATCACACTTGCAAAAATACTTTTATATTTGTTTTAAGCAGTATGATGAAGGAAATGAAACAGTAAATAATGGCGTCCACTAAAAAAGATTTGAAATATCGCAAGGCCTTTCATTTCTAATAACAAATATTATTTTAAAAGGAATTTATTCGTTTCAACCGCTCTCTCCTTCCAATTGACATTTCTTTCGACAATTCCACTAAACTCTGAATGGAATCTATTTAAACGCTAAAAATTAATATTCATGAATATTAACGTTCCATAGAGTACTGCTTGAAAAGGCGGTTCGGTTTATCTTTCAACAAACGAGATGGTGAAATATAAAGAGAACAACGAGAAAAAATAAACAACAACAAGCGTGTTCAGCGTCTCGAAACCTTTTGTTTCTGAATTTTGGTGATTAATCGACAAAATTTGAAAAGTCTGCTTGAAAGAATCAACTCGGTTTAAATGAGATGAAAGATTCTATACACATTTCAGTAATTTTTATATAAATGCAACGTTTGAAAGTTTCTTTCTTTATGATTTAATTTGACAAATATTGGGAAACTCTTTCAGAAAGTAAACATACAAATGAAAATACACATTATTTTCTTGATATAAATTGTGGGTACAGTAAATTCCCGATTAATGCAAAACTGGATGGCGAGGGAAATACGATAAGCAAAACCAGAAACATAAACTGCAAATTGGCAGTAAAAGGAAATAGGTTTCCCCCCAAAAATGCTTTTAAAACCTTTATATTTACAATAGGAAGCTTACTGGTGCAATTATGACTTAAAAGCAGAGTTCTATACTTACAAGCTAAATTCAACAATTGACAAAAATGCTCTCAATGAAAAAGATGAAAAAAAAAATTAAATTTAATCCCTTGCACGTAAAATATTCTTTTCATCTTCTTGAACATGATATATTTCATTTAAATATAATGTTCATTTCTGGAACATGAGAATTAATGTTAATACATAAGTTTTTATTTCAAATTCGCAATCTTTCTATTAATAATGTGTTGCATGCCTCGAATTCATTTTAAGAGTACTGGATTCTTAAAGAATCTAGTTTTTGATTTTTAAACCTTTCACCAACAAAACAAATGTGCAAAATGTTCTTATTTAAATTATATGTGATTACAATAGGAGTTTTTTTTTTATTTGTGATGCAACTAACTCTTCGTATGACCATCCTGATAAAAAAATATAATTCAAAGTTTGTTTAGTGAAAACAATTATTTCCAAACATCCTATTGTTTTCCACTAGTGATTCCAGACAATCGTTTTGAATGTCAGTGATTTCTTAATCGTAATGGTCAGGGGTAAGCATGTTTGTCACTTTGATTTGAATGATTATCAGTATACGTTTTTATCATCCCTTATTGTTTTAAATTAATCAACCAATTTTGGTATTATCTTATTAAGGTAACTAAAAATATGAAATAATAAATATTTTCTAAGCAAATCATTAAATATTACTAAATTAATATTAAATATACATTTTCTTTTGAAGTGATAATAACATCACCTCATGCCAAGAGTCTGTTTTGGATCGTTTCAACTGCTGCATGTACTCATGGACTGGAGCAGTTGCAATAATCTAAAACAGTGATATCGAAAACAAATAATTTTGTCAATTTTAATTGTAAAAGATACTTTTTATATTAAAGGGTACTTTTCATTTATTAAAAATTTTTATTGAGTATAAATAATAAAATTGTGGAACCGTATAAAAATTGAATGTTTATTATTGTTCAGAATTTTAATGCTTAGTTAGAATCAGTTTGTTATTGTTCATAAAAATAATTTATATATATCTAGTCAATGGTTGCCTGCTTTCTCCTGCCCCACTGACCACCAATTTCGACAAGAATTTTTAAGAGAATCCCCCAACTACAACCCTTTTATCGATTGCGTAAATTTTAATTTTATATGTTCATGACTTCCATAAATGTCATTGAGGGTCACTGTCGAAAAATTTCGAAATATGTCCCAAAATAAAAATTTGCTAGAAGCCCTATTCGATTTTAAAAATCTTATTCGCCGCTTTGCCATTCAGAACATCTATGCATTGTGCCATTGTGCGAATATATTTAAAAATAGTATTTTCTTTTGTTGTGATAAGAAATAATCCATCAAAGTTGATTAAATTAACACAGTTAATATGGTGGACAATCGCTGCAGTTAAATAGTAAATTGTAATATTTTGGAAAGCAATTTTGAAACAAATTACATTGAAACTTTTTTTCATTTGATTAATTTCTTTCGTATTTTTGTTACTATTGCATACAAATGAAATTAAAGAAAAACCAATATTAATATATATAGGGGCAACAACAGCAATTAATGCAGTTATGAAATTAAGGGAATTATTCTTTATTTTCGCTTTTTAATTACCTTACGTGAAAAATATTTAAAAGATCTAATGACGGAATTACGTGCATTATCATTTGATTTAATAAAGGACGCTGTTTGATGAAATGACTGAATGTAATAATTTTAAACTTAAATTAAATACAGTTTGATTAATTTTAGAATTCAAAATACATTTTAAAATCCCCTACAAAAACTGGACTTAAATTATTTTAAACTGTAAAAATATCAATTAAAGTGTTTAAAATTTACTTTTTCATTTGCTCTAGATAATGTAACCAACAATACTGAAATCATAAACGTAAGATGTAATTACGAATTTCTTTAAAACAAATTTAAATACAGGCTACAATCGGATTCATCGGAGTTTATTATCTGGCAGAAATCTCTTTAAAGTAGAGAGCTCTTACTTAAAGAAAGATAGAACGGGAAATGATAAGAAACTGGCGTTCGATAGCAGAAGACAAACGTTCTAAACGCGAGATCGATCGACACTTGACTTCTACCTTACCCCTCTAATCGTGTTCACAGATAGCTTTAACGTGTCTTATACTATCGCCAGAAAGGGAAGAACAAATGATGCACCTCATTATTAACTGAAGCATTACTCTGGAGTGTTTTGCGCTACCCCGAGTTCGAAAGAGAGAGAGAGAGAAAAAAAAAAATCGTTCGCAAGGCGGGAAAACATGGTTTCTGATTTTGCCCTTCAGGCGATGAATTCGGTATATGAAGTTGAATGGTGAAGCCGGGCATTTTAAAGGTAATTTGTCTTGCTAAAGAACAAAATGCCGTTTTATGAAAAAGAATTTCGAAGACACATTATCAGAATGACTCGTGGGAATATTTCCTTGATTTCTTTTATTTTATTACCAAAAATAAACAGCATCAAGATAAATTTCAAACGGTGAAATTTAAAATCTCGAGTTATTTTTAGCAATCTACGTCGTTTTTTTGTTTTGTTTAACTATATAGATTTTAAATTTCTTTCGAATTCAAAGTATTATTTTAGAATATTTTTTTTTCTGAAATGCAAACGTTTTAATATCAGTAAAGTAAAAAATTTCTTCAATAGCAGAAAGGCTATGAAATAAAGAAACACTGGCTTTTTATGATTTTATCTATATCTTCCAGAAAATGTAATCTTCGACTTTTTTTATTTGATAATGTGCAAGTAGTCTGCAATAACCAAACAGAGAAAACAATATTTTAAGTGAAAACATTCTAATAAATGAATAAGCTGAAAACTGAAAAAGAATGTTTTTTATTCAAATTTCTTTTTTAGAAGCATTTTTTCATGCGCATATACTTTGGTGTAATGATCTAAAAAAACAAAAAACGGTTTTAATGAAGTTAATGCTTTAATGTTAATGAAATTCTGCTTTTATGTACGGTTTTATGAAGTTAATGTTTTCATCGAAAGGTGTTACTGGGTGATTATTCGTAACACAAGATTAATGATGGATTAATATTCATATACTCGAATTATATCAACAAATATCTTCTTTCAATAGTTTAGCTTACAGTCTCTTCAGGTTTGGAATCAAATATACTAGCACCAAATCCGAGCTGCTTCTGTTTATTTAAAAAAAACAGAAGAAATTACATATTATCACTTTTAATTGATCGCCTTTCTTCTTCATAATTATAATATTCGTCATCATCATTTAATTAATTTTTTTCCAAAACTTTACATTCAAACGTTTTAAAAATAATAAAATTATGTAAGGATGCAAGCATAACAGAAAAAAACAGACTACACGGCATCATTCGTATTATTCATTCGTTTTAATTAGAAACAGAAGAATCTACATAATGTACTGAATTAAAAAATATTCCTTCATATTTAATTTTTTAATCTTCCTTTAAAACATTTATCGAGATTGAAAAATGTTTTGGAATTAGCAAGTATTCATTGGATAAGCCTTTTATTCGTTATTATGGGTTCTTTTTTTTTTTTTTTTTTTTTTTGGGTTTAACCCTGTCATTTAGTGAAAAGAATTGTAATTCATTTCTCGTTGATTAGGCGAGCCCATAGTTTGACAATTTTCGTGTAACCAACGAATTTCTATGAAAACGTGATATATAAAACTACAATTTTGTAAATATAAATAACAAAAATAAAAACACGTGACAAATTTTATTCATCCGGATCGTCGTGTTTTATTTCAATGTATTTACACGTATATGGTCAGATTGAAGACACTTTTCGCACCTTTCCAAAATTAGCAACAAATCTACAAAATTTAATTATAAACTTTCTGAGTTTGGTTACAAATTTACAATTTTGATACAAAGACCACATACTAAATTTCGTTTTCAGAATTCTTTCCAAATTTGAGTTATTATTTTCACATTCAAATAGGCAAGCCGATAGATATCATTTAGAAAATTATATATAATTTTTCGAACTCTGGAAGAATTATTTAGGAGATTTTTCAAAATTTCAAATTTTGTGATCAAATTTTTGGAAGATTATAATTATGCTTCTGTGTTTATAGATTGTATGCGACAAAGTAACAATGAAAAGAGTTCTTAAAGTTCCATGCATTTTATTATAAATAAAATAGCACTCTGAGATTACCCAATTGAGCTTTACCTTCCAATCATTTTTAGACTGGAAAGCCACGCCCCACCACCAGCAAAGCGGTTCTAAAATTTAAGCTTCTCACGTCTTCAAACGCAGAACACTCTCTTCCGGAATTTCATGCATATTGGGTTGGGGTGGGGCGACGACTGTTTAATAATTCGGGACTGTTGGCCCAGTGCCCGAACTGCTTGGCACAGACCTCAGTGGGTTAAAGACAGAATTAATTGCGGTGATTGGGCTTGAGTCACTCATAGCCCGTGTTAAAGGTTGCCATTGAGGCTAATGGACTTTTTCGAATGGTCCAGACGCAACAACATGGGCATAGCAAGCTGATATCTTTTGTATGGACTGAGGGATCAAAAGGGGATCTATTTCATGCATCAGTTGGGTCATAATATTTTGCTGTGCTTTAACGTTGTTGATTTCCACACAGTAACATTTTTAAAGTGTGGTTCTGGGTTATTAATAAAATAATGGCTTGATAGGCAACCGAAGTGTCCGTTGCTGTTCCGACTACAACCAATTTAGTTGATTAATGGTGAACAGATGCATTTACTTTTTTACCGAATATAATGTGGTGAGTTAATTTCCTTAATTGGGGGGAGGGGGGGATAGCGTGTGGATATTCCACGAGTTCCTTTTTCTAAAAAGAAATATTACTACAATATTAATTTAGCGCCAGTTATAATTGGAGGTTCTGTGAATATGAATATTAAAATAAGGAATTTCCGTATGTCGTAAACAAAGCAGCTCAAAACTATATGAATTGGTGATGTTTTGAAATAACAGTAAAGAATGACGATGTAATCGTCAAAAAAAAAAAAAAAAATCAGAAATATAAGTTTTACAGAATTAAAAAAAAAAAAAATGCTGCCCTCACAAAAATATTGACTTTTCGAGTATTTTGTATTTAAATTCAAAGCTTGAATTCAACCCTTTGAATTATCTTGAAAATCCTGTAATTCATGTTTCGAATTAGTGTTTGGAGGATGCATGGTTGTAATAAGAGCCAAAGGTACTGTACTTATTTGCTTTAATTTCTGAATTGTCGAAAATGCCGATTATGGGCACATACTTTTCGTGGAAGCAGTGCTCCTTCACTGGTTTCAACTGGATTCAGGTCTGGTTAAAAGTATATAAAAATCACTTGATTCTGCGTAAACCAAACTCTTATTGAGTAAGAGGTGTGATTGAAAAAGATGAGCTCTTATTGAAATTAGAAATTCCAATTATCCTGTAGAAATTTCCAATTTCCTCCTCCTTAGATGTTTCCAATTGGAAGTACATGGCCTTTGATTTTTAATCCTCAGAACATTGCCGAGAAAAGCAATACCTGTTGTTCTATTGGAACAGAACGAACCCCACACCATGAGAGAACTACAGCTTGTTGTCAAATGAACTCGCATGGTTCTCATCGGAGATCAGGTCACTAAGTACCCAAGTAGGTAGACATGCAAGATTGACCCATTAGACGTAAAAATGTCTTTGCAATTTCATTAACAGACCTCGTGAGTTGAAATTGAATGCAAAATCTTCTCTCTTTCTGTCTTTCTTGGTTGACTTGATCGCTTTTCTGCAATCATATTTTCTTTCGATAGATCTTCATAATCTTTCGATAGAATTTCATAAATTCTATCTGAATGATGTGCTACGCTTTGTTTGGTGAGCAATACTAGAAACATTATCATTTTGAGTCTTTAAATGCCAGATCTTAACTATATGATATGCACAGCACTGAATGTTCCAAGATATTTTCCAACTATTCATAAATTGAAGAGCGAGAGGTAATTTTATATTTCATTGTTTAGTTTCAAACTCTTTTAGAATAGAATTATTTTTCTAGAATTTAGACTGATAAAATAATATTTATAGGTATATATCAGAAATTGAAATATTTACAAGTTATGCCCTTTTTTAATAACAAGAATAAGTGGAATTTCAAAAATTTCATTTTATCCCTGATTTAATTAAATTATTAATACGTTTTATGGTTTTCTTTCCAGAACTTTATAGCATCTAAAAAATTTTAGCTACCACTTTTCCTCTAAGTTTAATAACATTTTAAAACTTGTTACTGGGCGAGAGTAACAACGGTTTTTCCTCTCTGGAAATTGAAAGCGACTGACCTCTAAATTATTACAAATTTAATAGTTCATTTTAAATTGATAACTAACAACATAAGTCAATAAAAATGCCATTATATAATTTTTCAGGAAGCAATAAATAAAGTTATAAAATTCAATCGCATTTTATACAAAATAACTTGAAATTTATTCTATATTTTTCTGAATGTTCTCAGGTTTTTTTCTAATAGACTTTTAAAGTTTAACCCTGTCAGTCAATTTTTAAAATACTTTGGTTCTTTCGATAGCATAATATAATATGTCTGCTGTGTTCATGTTGAGATTTATTTATCTGTTCCAATTCTTATCACAGTCAAGTGTCCAGTTTGGATGCACTCTGCTACTACTGTGATTCCCTGATTATTTGCAGTCTAACACAAGAAAGCCTTTTAAAGTACTGCTCACTAGCATGAACCACATGTTGCGCACTCGTATAGCATGCCCCATCCCTGCGCTGAATAAATATTTAATATTCCATCGTACCACTAGTAAAAAGATTTTTTTTTCCAGAATAACGTGTTATCCAACACATTCCTTTAGATATATTTTTACAAATTTTCACCATGATTTTCACTGAACACAAAGCAAATTTCATTTCATAAAGCCTATATATTAGGCAATATGAAAAATGTTTCCAAGGACTATCTCGGAAATTCTAAAATATCTTAAGAATATTCTGAACATGATAATAAGTAAATGAATAAAATTATTTGAAGTAGATAAAATTTCCATTTTTAATTATTTCAAACAATTTGACAGTTAATAAGAAATACTAAAAATAATCTCTGAAACTTTCTCGCATTTTCTCCAATAAAGATATACTCCACATAGAATTAAAGACCTTGATAGGGCCGCGAATGACTTGCACAGCGTTGATGAACTACAGTTGTGGTCTTTCGTGTGCATCTAACATTTTTACTAAATTTATAGCGAGAATATGCATTTTAAAGGCATTCTTACTGGTCTACTGATACCAAAATGTAACGCAAAATCACAGTTGTAGTCACAGGATAATACACCGAATTTCAGTGATTTAAGTCAATGTGTTTGTCCAGAGAGGCAAGCGGTAAACCATTCAATGGATTTGGTTCAAAACTTGATAATTATCTAAACTTTAATGTGCTTCCCGTTCACGAATTTTTTCAACTCAGCTCTTTCTATAGACTGATTATCGTGTTCGTTTGCACCTCTAAATGGATTTCGTTCAAAATTTAAGAGGTCCTTCAAATTTGATCGCTATTTCAAATATCGAATTTCAGACGTCGAACTCAAATCAGTTTTCAGTCATCGCGTTCACAGAAGGATTGACAAACAAACAGAATGCCAAAGATTTTTTTTAATTTAGAGGGTATTTAAATGTGAAGATTCGTCAAAATCTCGAGATCGAATTTTTTGAAAATCATAATACTTTCTCTGCACTTTATATACGAGAAAATAAAATACTTTCAGAAGTGAACAAAACAATTTTTTATTTATTTCGTTCATTTCTAATTTTTAACCAAGCAGTGACATAGTGTAGCTGTGTTTTTATCTTTTAAATATTGTGTTGCTGTATTTTTTCAATTACTTAAATTGTTTTGCTCATTTAGTAGGGGAAAGAATTTACACGATTAAACTCGAGGTTTAATTTAATGTGTTAAATAACACTATCGTCATATCTTGCAAACAAGTTGATAAGCACTATTTGATCTCAGATTTGAATGCATGAACTTTCATGATCTGCATATGTGTGTTGGCCTATGTAATTCAGTCTTTGTTTGCATAATAAATTCAAAATAATTCAATTTTTTTATAACAACAACAATCAATGAATGAAATTATTTTGAAATACAGAAAATCACATGATAATATATGCTTCATCGTTTGTAAAAACAATATTTTATTTTTCCAAAATTTTTCTTAGTAATGAAGATAATTGTTCAGATTTCAGGAACTCCAAAGAACACATTTGAGAATCGTACTTTAAATTTGTAAAACAAATAAAATATGAGTGTACAAATAATTCTCTCAAAATAACTTTTATAAGTTATTTTGAGACAAAAACCAATCAACCGAAAGGCGGTATTCTAAACTTTAAAAAAAAAAATGGCTGTGGAAAAAATAGAATGTTATGATGAGGTGGGTCGGAAAAGCAGATTATTCTGATGCGCCACTTACGCATTCACACTTTTTAAATTATTTTAGAATTATCTCGGTTTAGTGCCTTGATTTGCTTCTTTAAATCAGTGTCTTATTTGTAATGTTATATTTAATCAATTATTTCATAGTTGTGTAAGAATTTGTGACTTAATTTATTCTAAAGAAAGTCATCAGAAAACAAAGAGGAAATAGTGCTAAATTCGAGCATTTATTTATTTTGATTCAAATTGTCTGAATGTTATAGCAACATCTTTTTTTAATCGTGTTCAGAAGAAAGAGTTTCTTTAGTTGGATTATTTAACTATTTATTCGAAGGCTAATTTTAAACTTCTCAATCGTAGTTATTAATACTCCTAAGCCCTAAAAATATTCATTGAAAATTAAAATTTTAGTTTATAACATTTAGGCTTTATTTACAAAATATTTAATGAAGAGTAGATATATATATATATTTTGTTTTATAAAGATAATGCTATAGGAATATACTACGGTTAAATAAAATAACCTATATTTATTTTTTTCACAAGTTTAGATAACAGGTAGTAGGAGTAATAGAATTCAAAAACTTTACTGCAAATTAATTTCTCACATGGTTTAAGGATTTTTTTTAATACAGTGGGTAGTTTGATCATAAATCAAAATTTATCAAAGAATTATATAGGTTTTTGATGTTCAAAATTCTTCATTACTTCATCATAACTTTATTCTCGTGTTGTTAGTAGGGTAGTTGACGAAATAAAATTGCTATATGACAAAATGGGATAGGAAAGCAAAATTATCTACAAGGTAATTAAATCTTTAGTATGATTCGTTTCATGTTAAGATGATGGGTATTAAAAGGGATATTATCGCAATATTTATACCAATTTTTTGGAATTTTTATGGAAAATTTTTAGAAATAAGCTTTATTGTGTAATTTTTTTTCTGTTCTGTATTTGTACTATCACACAATATATACGCAATAATATTATAGAGCATACTGTGTTGCAATGAACAATAATCTAACGACGGAAAGTTTTGCCAGAAGAATTGGTCATATTCGGAAAATGCTAAACATTAACTTTGAGTGTTAGCACATGTCCTGCGGTGACATATTTGTTTAGAAAGAGATGATCAGTAGTATACAAAGACTTGGTGGGTTATATCTCATGAAAACTGCGAGAAAGAAAAGACGCAGTGATTAGTCAAATGGTGACACATGAAAGAAAATGTCAAAAATTAATTTTATTGGTCTGATAGAGAACTCTGTCGGATGGCTAAAAGTCGAATGTTTGAGCGCAGTTTATTTTGGAGATTCGGACAAGACAGTGTAGTGAGGGCTCGAATCTGATCGCCTCAACCGTCGAGTTTTGATGTCGGTTATAGCAAAATTTATCAATAATAATGCTCTCATTTGTACCAGAATATAATTTTTTTTGTGACCATTATCATATCCTCACTTTTCGGCAGTATGAATATTAAAAATACAGCAATTTCCGTCGTGGAAAATCTTAAAAATTCAGTGTTATAGGAATATTTCTCATCGACGCATTTCTCGAATTATAACAGGTTGTTATCTTTACTCTCATCCTCACCCCCACCCTCTCCTCGATATGTATCGCAAACCTCCCACACCCTGAACGATTTCATCCAACACCTTTCAAGAAATGGAGTCGGGCTGTTGACACAGTCGGTCGTACCGACAGAGAATGGGGAATTCCTGTTTGCCGAACCTATTTTCTTCTTCTCCGGTATTTTTAGCAGCGTTTGTAGAGAGGTGTGTCCACATCAGGTAGTTGACACATTTCAGTTTTCGGAAGCAAGTTTGACAGATGAAACGTGATTTTATTTCCGCGATGAAATCAGATTTTATTTTTGGATTTTGCGTAAACGCGATTCGAAGAAGTTGACTCTGTTTTATGTGCCGAAGAATAAAGTGTTTGTCTCCTGACGCGAGGACATCGACAAACATTTCTGACTCGAAGCTTATCGTTTCAATCCATCCGTTTTTAATCTTTGTAACATATTGATTGTATAAATAGATATAAAAATCTTTTCAAGACAGGTTTTAAATGGTATTTAATCATGGTAGTAATTTATTAACGAATATGTTTGAAGTATTAATAATAATTATATCACTAAAAATGTCAAATTTTTTTTAAAAAAAAACAATGTTTGCGTGACTTTTATGCTTAATTATTTTACTTCAGAAACCTCCAAGCTTTCCCGAATACTCTCTAAAAATGGTGATTAGTGTTTCAGACGCATTTCTTCCCAAACCAAAATGGCACCCAGAACTATAAATGCAGTCACAAGATCACATACTGGTTTTGATGCATATTTAAGTCGGTGTCTTTTTCAGTTATCGCGTTTACATGCTTCTGAGAGTACAAGCCGAAAACTATTCACTAATTTATTACATTTACCGCAACATAACTAATCAATCACAATGTTCTATCGTTATTGTGCAACTTTTATTGACATTTGTGTAATGGCTTAACTATTCTTTTATTGCACTTTTATTGTGATACGATGCAGTTCAACAAAGCTGATTAAACTAATCTCCTTATTACTAACCGTTTTCGGCGACCGTATTAATAATATTAATACAATGAATTCGAAGAATTTTGATAAAATACATCTAATCAAACCAAAAGAAAGTGCGACTTTTAAGTATGACTTCATAATAATGATAGAGATTTCAATGATTAGCTCTGTTCGCAAAATGTCAAATGAATTGGGTGGAAAATGGATGCAATCAGCCCAGCAGTCGAAAGAGGGAGCTTTATTACGGAGAATTCTAATAAATAACTTTATGATTTTATATTATATTCTAAATCATATTTTTTTTATTTATTTTGCCTTTTACATTAGTATTTTCACCTTTTAATCTTTTAATTAACTTTAAGTTTCATGCCCGTTATATTTTCTAACTATAGATTTCATAATTTCTAAGTTCTCATTTTATGTAAATATTTTTGTATACTATCAATACTGATAGAAATTGTAAGAAACCCGTAAAGATATTTATCTTGGATAACATATCTTATAATATTTATATTTGATAATATCATGTATAATTTTAAAGGCGAAGGAGCTGATTATTCTTGATGGCGTATCTCAGAACCGTAAGCTTTTATACGAATTAAAAATTGGCGACATCGGTGCATTAGATATTTTCTTTAGTCATTGTGAATTTTTTCATAAATATATCTCGGAAAAGAACAGTAGTTAGAGAAGGGCATTTGATGATGATTTGAACAAGAAATTCCTTTGATCCTCATATGATTGTAGGTGGCATTAATTTCGTATGATAATAAAAATTGACGAAATCATAGTGTTTGTGTCTAAGGGAATAAATACTTCTAAGGTCTTGTCAATTATTTTAAGCATATAAATAATTCTTAATCATCTTATTAAAGGTATGTCATTTAATATTCAATAAGTCATGAATATTTTCATTGCCTTCATAAAGAAAGAAATGTTTTTATGAAGATGAAAGAAATTTATTATTTTCAAATATTAATCTCAAATGAAAAAATAAAATTACATACATTATACAAAAATTGAGATCAACTTCACAGTAAAAACTGAGTAATTTAAATTAACATTTCAAAGTTACTACCTCAAACTAGATTTTTATAATTTACGCCCCTTCCCAAATTTATTTTATAGAAAAATAAAATTAGACAATTTTTAAGGAAACAGTGAAATATTGCTACCAGTGCAACTCATAAAACAAAGCACAATCGAAAAGAAATAAAAATAAAAACCCAAATGGAAGTAATGATTTATCTCAAAAATGTATTAAATACTTTTAAGCAGAATTAGGTTATATTTTATTTGTGTTTCTTTACATTATTCTGATTTTAGTCTGTGTTTGTCTTTCTTTCACACTTTGATGTGATTTTTTTAAGTCTTCATATTTCTGAAGAATAAAATTAAAATCTACCTTCTGAGTAAGGCTAAATTATATTACTAAAACAGCTCTATTACGAAATTAACTTACGAATTTCACTAAAAATCATTTTTATCAGTAAAAGTGGAAAACATAAATAGTTTATACTCCGAAGAAATCTTAATATTTGAAAAGATTTTCTACGAATCATAGAACTTATGAATCATAAGGAAGGTTTCCTGACTATCAAATAACTGGTTTTTATAAATTAAGTACAGTTGACAATGCTTCAGATAAATCAGATTAATTTATCTAAAGTATTGCCCTTCCCAATAAATGCGAATAGTATTGTAAAGTTTCCCCTTTTTCCACACATTCCGGCCAGATCTACCGTCACCCGTTGCTCCACACGTAGTTAAATGCCTACGGACCGCCAGATGGAGATCCTATTCACTAGTAGAGGCATTGTGTCTGGTCATTTGTTGCATCCAGATAAAGAGCCAGATGTGTGTTCCGTCGTTTCAAATAGATCGATCATGCCTTCAAGGAAGAAGAACGACGAAACATCCAGATGTTAAACTTTTTTCCCATTAAGAAAGGACTCCCCCAAATCTGCGAGAAATGATCAATCACCAGCAACCGTTGTCGTTAAGTGTCGAAGTCAGGTGGAATTTAGCGGTGTTAGCTGTGAATTGATTATAATTAACATGTGTTCGGGAAAGGTCAGGTACAAAGATGGATCATCAACAGACATTCCCACGATAGACTGGAGACCATTGAGAAAGCATTCGGTGATAAGGAGCTCAAGTTCGCAGATGAGAAAGTCAGAGGCGAAGATCTGATAGAAATAAAATGCGGGTTTTTTGTTTGGAAAAGAGGGAGAAGAGAGGAGAGCAATGAGAGACGTGGAAGGAGAAGAGAGGAGAGACGTCAGTGTTCAAAGAAGGTGTTCTTGATTTTGTGAGAAGCTCCGTATGATTCGGGTTTCTGTGTTAAGATCCACCCGATAAAGATCGGTGAATTTCTGTAGCTGCTCCCGAAGTAACTGTTTGAGCTAACAGCATGTGCGGTTTTTTTTTTTTTTTTGGTGTCTATTATCCGATTTGATGGAGAAATTATTTCATGAATAAACTTTCAACTGTTATGAGAACTTTGTAAATAATATTAATCTAGATGGGAACAAGTTGTTTTTTTGTACATATACAAGGCTGTAAATATAATTGTGTGTTGCACTACTCTATTATTTGATTGGTTAGGACCAAGATATTACAGTTTATATTTTCAATAATTTCATTTCTCTCCTTCTGTTTTGCCACTACTTATATTTGAGGAATTTTTGCATCATTCTCTAAAAATTATTAATAAATTATGAAAAAAATTAGCTTTCAGTGGTTTTTATAATTTGGTCAGTACAATCTATATTAAAATTTAGATTTATGCTAAGTAAAAAAGTTCTATTCTTATTTTGAAGAAATAAATCTATACTAGATGATTGCATGTATTATATTATTTCAAATAAAAATATTTTTATACACTGAAACATGATGTATATTTTAAAAAATAGATATGAAAGAAATAATTTTTTTTCCAAGAGGAATACTTCCCTGAATAATAAAATAATAAAAACACATTTAATGAATTATCAATATAGATTGATACAGCTTCATTAACAATTCAGATATATAGTTTCATCTCGTGGAATATCGCCTCAAAACAATTAAACGAAATTGTTGCGGTTTCACTGCTTTCGGAGCGTAGTAATTTTGTCAGTTCCTTTCGTAAAGGACTTGGAAAGAGTCCAACTCTTTTATTTAATGACCCAAGAAGTCGTATATATGATACAGACTGCTATTATTTTTCTTATTCATGAAGTAGACTAGTTGTATTTACTAGTATAGGATGAAAAACTGAAAAAAGTTTGTTGAAGGCAGAAAGTTCAAGATACCCAACTAAATGTTGCTTATATATCACTTGCAATGGTGCAATAACAAATCATTATTTGTAGTATACTTATATGTAATAAATGAAAAAAATAAATAAAATTCAAGATGAATCGAACCTTTGACAATTCATAATATCTGACAAGCCTTAACATGACAATGCAATAAATACTTTGTTATGAGTGAATAGATATCATGATGAAACGACGTATAAATGAAAACTAAGCAATTATATAATCCAAAAACGTAATAAACGTTGGATTAAAGTTGGATAGTTTAACCACAAGAATCGCTGATCTATACCAAATTGAGGCCTGTTGACAAACTGATAATCTCTTATTTCTTGTGTCTGCAAACGCCATAATTTATAAAATCTATAAGCTAATTGAGTAGTTTTTAAGACCAAATTTTAAATAAAAACAGTAAACCTGCGTTCAATTTTCTCATCAAATCAATCAAAAAGATGACCAAAATCCGTTTATATATCTGCATATTTATAAATACAATATTTTAAAATGGAATAAACAAGATAAATGAAATTTGGTACTTGATATTCATATAAAAATGTAGATCTCTATGAAATTTTAAACACAATTGGACAAAGGAAAAAAGTCCATAAGGCATTCTTCATTTTCTGCATGTTTAAAATAATTTTTTCCATAATTTGAAATTAGGCAAGAAAATAGAATGCAGAACACGATCGTGTTAGGATAAAAAATGTAATTCTTTTATCTACAATGAAAAAAAAAAAGATTATTTGAATTAACTGTCGCAGTTTTATAAAGCTACCTGCATTAGAAAACTGTGACATTTTAAGGATGGTTTATTATGGATAGGAAAATAATTCGGCTATTAAATAAATTATAAGAGATACATAATCTAGAATACTTATTACAATATTGATCAATAATATTAATTAAATATTGTTACTATATTTTATAACCGCAATGTTAATATAAACTATGAAAGTGACACCAGAGCCGCCAGCAACCCTTTTTCAAACTTCCGTTCCACATCAGAGAGGGAAAAAAACCCTGTAATTCTGAAGATTTAAATGTGCACCAATTCCGCTTTCTCAGTGGTTTTCAGATGGAAGTTTGTTACCTTGAAGGTCTTTAATACACGAGCAATTTTTTATAAGATGTAGAAATTATCAAAATACCCAAAAATGTTCTCTGCAAAATTGCTTTCAGTGTACTCGCCACTCATAAAACCCTCCGATTTATAAAATTTTTATGAAAACGCTGATTTCTTATCAGCTTCTCGGGAGATATTTAGGAACTTTAAAAAGCTTTGACAAGCGGATTCCGAAATAATACAACAGAATTTATAGAAAATGGAGCATCATCTGTTCATTCTGGAAGAGGAAGAAAATCGGTTTCTGTAAAGTTAGTTCATCATATCTTTCTAGTTCAGGAGAACAAAGTTTTAAATTTCAGCAGCAGAGTTTACAACATCCTCACTCCATTAAGTATCCAAATTGCTATTTGAAATACGACGAAGAAAATTTACCATTTTATACGGTAATACATCCTCTGTAGACATATAGTTAGAAATGTTTTAATTCTTTAATGTTTTCCCATCATTTTACACTATCCATAAATTTTTTCTCTTTAATGAATAATCACGGATGCAGGCAGCTCTGAAAAGGGAAAAAATTAATTGTAGACACCTTATATTAGTTTTTAAAGAATTCCCTTCTTCGATTGCCTTTATATATAGAATTTGGTTGCTCTGTTTTATTGAATAAAAGAAGTTTAGTATGATCATTCCCTTAAATATTATCAATGTCTTTTAAATGGTTTTTTTTTTTTTTTTTTTTTTTTTTTACGAATGGTAAAATGGCTAAAAGTATAGAAGAAGTGTGTTAAGTTGGCTAGAAGGAAGCATCTTAAATTTTCAATATGATTCGGCGTAATCCCTCCCGACAACAAAGCAAAATATTGCATGTTCCGAAAAGAACTGCACCAAATTTGTTCGTTTATATTTTGTGTGAAGAACTTCTTGCGATTAAAGAAATAACAGGAAAATTATAATCCAGAAGAAAGATAATAAAATCACCCTCATTATAATCTTCCTTATTGAAAAAAGATGAAAGAACTGATTCTCTCTCCGTCTACTGATTAAGAGTCATTATCAGGAAAGAACTTTTGCCTTAAACACCATCACGCGAGATGCAAATGATCCATTATTGACATCTTTTGTCTAAATATAGAACACTGAGGACGGATCGAACGATCACCATTCAAGCGATCATCGATCACAACTCCCCATGACCTTGAACTTAACTGTCCTGTAATCCGAAGGAGATGTCGATCAGACGATTTGTCCCTGGAATAGGGTAGGTAGGGGTGGACGAGACATCTCGTTCGGTTTAATGACCACCGAGTTATATATCCGCTGTCTCACTAACTGACATGAGGAGGAGGGACGTTAACCGTCCGCAGTTGCCTTTTTATTTGTGAGTTCTGTGGTGGGATTGAGTTAATCCAGACTCACCCATGATGTATCTGTCTACCCTAGACCCAAAGGAATTCGGTGGTGCATATTGTTTTGTAAGAAATGCTAGGCCATAGCGAAGGAATGCATGCATATTGTTTCTGACATTTGTACTTACAAAAATCCAAAATAAGAGTTCTTTTTACCTGAAATTGTTCGTTACCAGAAGAAATCCGATCAAACATTAGATATCAATCAATGAGTATGCCTAACTGAAATTTTTTTTAAAAATATCTGTTCTTTAAACAACAGCAATGACAAGATATAGAAAGTATATTTTGAAACAGGAATAAAATTCTATATTTTATGATTAATTAATAAAGTTTTTTTCTCTTTTTGGAAATTCTGTAGTACAAATCTTTTATCAGAAAAAAAAAAATGCCGAAACATTTGATAAATCCTTATTTTGCTTTTTCTTAACAAGCCGTGGAAATATCGCTCGTTTGTAAAAAAAAATTTTTTTAGTTTTTTTTCCTCCACATACGTGTTGTTACTGATAATGTTCTATTAAATCATAAAGATTATATTACTTGGTGGAAACAATTCTAATTCCTATTTGATCGCTTGGTAGATACATCTGTTCTCCTGAAACTCCAAAATTGTGTTAGGATGAGAGATAACAAGGATAAGAAATCGCATGGTCTATTGAAAATGGTCTATAACTAAGATTTTAGTTATCCTGAATTTGAAATCAGTTCTTTATTGTGATTCACAAATCCTTTAAATCACTGGCAAAATAGCAAGCAGTGTTGAAACATTAGATAATCTATTAAGTTATTTTTGAATACTGCACATTATAAACTAGAATAATCATATAGATTTTTACTTAATGCCATAAATGGTTTCCAAATATTTAAAAGAAAACCGTAAGCATGTTATAAGCATTTGGAAATTCTCAAAAATTCAAAATCAGTAATATTTTAAATTATAGCTCTATTTCTGCACCATACAAATATTTATTGCTGGCGTAGTTGAAATTATGCCAATGGAAAGACTTGTCTCGATTATTTAGCTAAATTGATTGATCAAGGAAATATTTATTTAGACTTTAATTTATTCTGGAAGAATTTATCTAGACTTTCTCTGTAACTTACTAAATATTCTTGAAAAGTAATCCCAGACTTAAGAAAATAAAATCAAAATTTAGAATTTGTGACTATATCTTAGATGCAGTATCATGTTATGCATTTTAATAATTTACCAATCACAATTTAAATTACTCGGAATGTTCCTTAATAAATAGGTATAGAGATAATCCTTCTTACAAAAACTCTGCAGCTAACGGAAAAGTGTTTACTATACAACCAAATTAGCATTATTATTTTAAATATATTGTTTAAACATATCAACTAACATATAGAGCACAGAATTATATAAATTAATATTATGGAAAACTAAATATTTTCGACGAAAATATTTACTTTTAAATATATGTCTAAAGTAATAAATATTTCCTTCTGCCTAATGATATCTTTAAACTTATTCATCACTTTGTTTGCATTGAAATGTAAATATAATTATTCTATTCATTAAGTATTTTCAAAAAAAGTAATATGAATATTTCTGAAGACCTTACCACAATTCTGTTTCATTTCAAAAGCTTTGTTGCATACGATGCCTTAGGCAGAATTAATCTAATTACGTTATTCAGATGAAGAAATGTGCGTTTGCATTAACTGTGACCTGCTTTGTATGTTCTCCCCCTAACTAACCATGCTTGCTCTTTTTTTCTTCGGTTTGCAGACGAATAAAACCTACTTCAAGGGAAAATAATATCATCATAATTACTGACGATTTCTTTCATATATGCAGTTCGCTTTCACGAGGGTCTGTTAATTGTGAGTTAGTGGGGTGAATAGAGTGCCGGAATGGGTATACAGACAGTGGAAAAACAGCAAAATATAATATCTTTTCAGGATTCCTTAAGATAATGAAGAAATTCGAAACACATGTCCCAAATGATTATAATTAAGCTAAAAGAATTGCCATTGTAAAAAAAAATATATGAAATTTAATTAAAACTAATTTTTTCAAGAGTTCGTAGGCATTTAGTTAACAATAATCTAACAGTTTTGCAATGATGTCATATGAGAATCCATTTATCATGGAAAATAATCAAAATAACATAGAAAGAGAGCTCCGATTTATGCATAATGTAAGTTTTCCGAATGTGCACCGACTTCCTATGAACATAATTTACGTTGTTCACGAAATCTCTGAAATGAAATGTCATTTGGGAGCTTAGGTGGGTATTTAATCCAAATAAAGGAAAAAGATCCACATTTTAATAATTCCGACAAATTATTTGCAGCAGCTACACAACAAAATATGTCGGCTTATAAGAGCTTATGCGTTGACAAACAGCAAAACAAAAATATCTAACTTGGATATAGTGTGTGTTTCTCATTCATGCTGTCATTGTCATAAGCTGCAAATATATATATATATATATATATATATATATATATATATATATATATATATATAACTTGAAAAGGATTATTTCAAGTAAATTTTCAATAAAATAGGGTCAACATAACACTGAACTAATGCTCAACTTAAAATTGAGAATAAATCAACATATAATTTATTTTATTAAAATAAATGAAGTCAAATGCTATTAGTAATCGAATACGATTTTATTCTTTTCCCTCATCTGACTGTGATTTTTTAAAATCCTGTTCTGTTCGCATTTATAATATGAATGTAAAGTCATGCTCCTATATTTAACTCTTTAACATCCAAGCACTTTTCAAGCGGCACTCCCTTTAACATCCAGACTTTCTCAGCGTGTCTCTGGAAGACATGGACTCTTCCAAACTGAGGGGCAGTTACCCCCCGCACTCCGAGGTAATAAATCTGTCTACGCTATACCTTGAATAATTGCCTTGCGGTTTTCGACAATGAGATTCATTTTCTATCAGCTAAAGAGTTTTATTCTAATGTATTCATATTTTTTAGTGTGAAGCGTTTCGCTCTCGTATTTTTGGAGTATTTTTTTTTTACAAAAAATATGAAATTTATTCTATAATTAAGAAAATAGGGTGTGTTTTTTTGTAAGTTTTATGTTAGGCTTCCAAACCATTTAAATAAAAACTGGCTTTACTAGCAATTGGAAAACATCTTTATGTTTCATCTAATTTTCATTAGGCCGTTACATTTTTTTTGTTGCCAAAATTAAATAATATGTCATATATTAGCATGTAATTTTTTTTTTTACACGTAGAACATACATTGTTCATATATCAATGCTATTAGTATATTTTTTTACATAATATAGATATCAATGCAATTCATTGATAGACGAGATAATGTTTTAAATCTTCATTTAATACCAAAATAAAAACATGCGTTGAATTAAAAAAAAAAAAATGTTACTGCACTTTTTGAAAGACGTTTCGAAAATAATACGCTCTTTCAACATTTAGCTAAGATTTTTTTTAACTGTCTTTAGCATTCTTTCTTTCTTTTTTTTTTTTTTAGTATAAACGGTTATCTTCATTGAAATTTTAAATGTAAAATATTATTTTGCATTTTCTATAGTGATACTAAGAGAAAAGATTTAGAACTTTAATTAAATTTTAAAAGAAAATTTCACACTTTGTTTTCAAAACTTTACGCATTCTTGCTTTTACATTAAATAATAGGAAAATAATGTGGGGTAAATATGCATTTCAAAAATATCTTTATTTTGCCACTTATTTTTACTAATCTTTTAAAATATAACTTTTAAAATTTTTGTCTAACCAAGGAAATATATTACGTCAAACGTTATATATCTCATCTATCGAAACAATTCGATAGATGAAAGAACATATTTTTTAAAATATTATTTAATACTGAAATACAAAAATTTATGAAATAAAATTCGGGGAAAAAATTACTCAGCGAAATATATTTTGAAAATACATTCCTTCAGTTTTCAACCTGAACATTTTACTAAAACATTCATCACTATTACATTCTTCATTAACTAAATATGAAGATTTAACACATTTACTATTACACTCATCATAAATATTGCTTTTTTAGTATAAACTGTCATGCTGAATTTCTGATTTTAAAATATTATGTGAAATTTTCTATAGTATTGTTAAGATCAGATCAATTTTTGAACGAAAGTTTCATATTAAATTTCCACAAATTTACGCATGAGAGAATCATTTGCAAATTTTTGATAATAAATAAATTATATAACATTTTTTGACTCCTCATCTCCATCTCTCTCGTTCATCTGATCCTCGTTAGTTTCATCTCCTGCTTCTTTGTTTAGAATAAACGAGAGATGAGCTAAATTATCATTTTTTGGACAAACATCATCTTCGCTGATAGATGACAGTCACTTTCATCAGAAGGAAGTAAAATTGCTTTAATTTCTTCTTCAACGTGTTCACGATTTCTTTTACTCATAATGAAGAAATAATAAGCATTTCAATACAAAAATTTCTCTGATAATCCAAAAACCGGATTCACAGTACGTAAAAAAAATTCACTGAAGAGAAATTTTCAGAGTGGCATTCGAAAAAGGAACTGAGTATTTATATAATTTATCTCACATTATGAACAGGGCAATTAAGAATACTCCCAATCTTTTTTTTTTTTTTTTTTGTCTTTTAATGCTATTTTGAAAGCGGTAGTTTGTACTCGGCCTCAGAAATTCCGACAGTCCTTTGATGACAGAATAAGACGTTTGGAGTGTAAAACGACTTCCATCTACAGTAACAAGATTCGCTACACATTTTGTGAGAAAACTGCGATGTGAATAGGCCGAAAGTCTTAATACTGAATAGAGCTTCTGATGCTTATCCGAAAAATAAACCACTTCTCGGTATCCTGATATATTATTCATCGTTAACAGAGCACTTCAGTGGAAAATTTTTAATAAATGGCCATAAAATCTTTCCAATTTTGAGCTAACAACACATGGAAATAGAAATTAAAACCCTTTCAAAATACAAAATATACGCCAACAACCTATTTACTGAATCTCTCCTCAACCCCTACCGCCCTAAGACACAGGGGAAACTACTGTGAAAAAGCGAGGCCGTGCGCGAAAAAGAAAAGAGCGCTACCTAGAGCTGCATAGCTACTTCTGTTTATCTTTTTCGCTCACGGCCTCGGAAAAAGCCGCGATTGTCGAAGATAACAGGACCTCCTGGAGTGTTTAGTAGAGTAGCCGCTTTTATTACCTACCTCCAATAAAACGGCTAACAGCCGCCCCAAACCGACCCACTTGGAAGTTATAGGGTAAATTCTCAAACCGCCCCAAACCACCCGGCTGGAATTGAGAGGGAATATTAACTTCAAATATATGGATATATATCTTCATATAAATATGCATTATTATAACTCCAGGATTCGATTTTCTCCCTATTTTCAAAAGATATACACACTTTTTCCGATAAATAAGAATCGTTTTAATAGAATAAACTTTATTTAATTGAAAAATAATACAGTATATATCTAAACATAATGCTTATGTATCTAACATTTTAAAAAAAAATACATTATAATTTTTTTTATCTTACTTCCATTATATTTGTAATTTGGGGGGGGGGATGCTACATACAACTTGTTTGTATCGTTTTTTTTATATATATAAATAATTTTTGCACAATTCATTTCATTTTTTTCATTGTTTTAAGTACTGGAAACATTCGCGCTAATTACTTAAATATAAATTAACAGTGGATGTTGATTATTAACCATTTTTTTTAATCTTATAATCCTTCGGTTATATTACGCGACTCATAATTTCTCGGGAGATATTATTTCGCCTGTATTTGCTTTAAAAGTTATCTTATTCTAAAAATTATCTTCATTTGGTAAATTTGTTTTTAATTCATTCGTTATTTCTTGATATCCAGAGAA
Source organism: Argiope bruennichi (assembly GCF_947563725.1). Lineage (NCBI taxonomy): Eukaryota > Metazoa > Arthropoda > Arachnida > Araneae > Araneidae > Argiope > Argiope bruennichi. Next base: position 139,649,058 of record NC_079154.1, on the reverse strand, counting down.
TAAATTCATTGCAAGCAAAATTATCGTAAGAATTGTTATAAAATACAGTTTTAAGTAAGCGGCTTATTTTTCTTCTACTTCTTTCTTTCTTATACACCGAAGAACCATTACATTATGACCACCCTGTTAACAACATGTAGGACCTCCTTTAGTCCGCAAATCTGCCAGCACCCGAAGAGGCATTGACTCCACAAGGTGCTGATAGGTAGTCTGAGGTATCTGGTATCAAGTGCTCACCAACTGATCCTGCAATTCCCTCACATTGCGAGGAGGTTGCATGGCAGAGCGAATCAGGTTTTCCAGGTGGGACCACAAATGCTCTATGGGATTAATGCCAGGTGAATTTGGAGGCCAAGACATGACCTGAAAGTGGCTGGAATGTTCCTCGAACCAGTACCAGAACCGACTGTTATGACATGGTGCATTGTCCTGTTGGTAAACACCATCCCCCGCCGGAAATACTATCGTCATGAATGGGTGAACCTGATCTGCAACGATGTTCACGTAGCGCACAGATGTCAGGGATTGTTCTACGGGGATTATGAGTCCTAATATGCTCCAAGAAAACATGGACCACACCATAATACCCCATGCCACCGTCTTATCTTCGTCCAACTGTGCAACTCCTGCATCACGGTGCATCCGGAAGGCAGGAATTCCTTTTGAAATCGGAGTATTCGCACACGCCAGTTGATGTGATGGATAAGAAAAACGTAATTCGTCGGACCATGCAACCTTCTTCTGATGTCCAATTCCAATGTTTCTCGGCCCATTACAGACGCAGCCAGCTGTGACGTACTGTATGTGCAGGGAGAAGGAAACATACGCAGCAATGTACGCTGCACAGTATGTTTAGAAACACTGTCTGGAACGTCACTGTTGTAGCTGGTGATGATTTCGGTTGTTGCAGCTCTTCTGTCACGGTGAACAATGAGTAGCAATCTCCACTCTCCTCTGAAATCAATGCTCGGTGGCCGACAAACCGCTGGCCGGCGACTTGTCGATTCACCATCCATACACCACTTTCGATATGTGCTCACAACAGCCGCACGTGAACAGCCCACTTTACGCGACGTTTCTGATATTGATGTCGATCAAGCGTATCCACAATTCCTTTGGATGTCATATTTGGAGAGATAAAGTATATCCGCAATAAAATTGGAATATATCGTTATAAAACAATATTTAATACTTATTTAAAAATAAAAAAAATGCTTCTGGGTGACAACAATTCCATTTCAATAACAACGTACAATTATTACTTTGATTTTAAACAGTTTTTCCAAAATTAATTTAAAAAATATAATTTCTAATAATTCTTTTGTCAAAATATTATATCAATTCTGCTTTTGCTAATACTAAAGTGAAACTGTTTTCTTTTAAGATTTTTTTCTCTTTCTGCTTTATTTCTTAGTAAAGCGGGCGTTCATATGTGATTGTAGTAATTTACCTTTTAATAATGCTGCAATATATTTAAAAATAAGCCTGACTTTTACTTCATATTGTAGCACATTTAAATTTTTATTGTGCTTTCTTATCATATCACATCGTTTTTTAGTAATGATTGTTGTTGTTGTTTTATCTTGGGTGCATTGAATAAGATTTTATTTTCTTTGATAAGTTTGTCAGTTTTAAATGTCTGTCAAATACTTAATTGCATTGGTTTCAAAATCCTTCTTTCACAACTTGTAAAGGTCACTTTTTTTCTGGTTTTTCCATTTTCTTTCTACAAACTTTTAGTTTCTTTTTACTTCGCAGTATTTAGAATTAAATCATTTTGTTAAATCATCATGTATGTTAGCCATTATTTCTAGGTACTGGTATTGAATATTTGATTTAACATTTAAAAATATTTGAACATCATATCTTTTAAAATAATATCAATGCGAATATGTATTGCAAAGTATTTATAAAATCAAAAATATTTCAACAAAAATAAAGAAAAACAATCAAAAATGTTTTCAAAACAATAACGATTTCCGTTACATCTTGCCTTATGAAAATTTACTTAATCGTCATCTGAATTATTGGAATTCTGTTTTCAGTAGCAGTTAATATTAGGACATCTACGCATGTTAATGCATAACATATTAAATCAAGAAAGTCTTAAGTATCTGAAATCAAAGAACATTTTATCTTCTCTTAAAACTATTGATTTCTAAAGTTGAACTTTGTTAGTTGAAGCCAGCACTGTAGAAATTTTATATTTCTCCTGTGGACAAATATTCAACAGTGGTAAATTCAAACAATTTTTACACATAGGTATTTTATAGTGAATGTAAGAATATCATTTATCTAAAAGTTTTAGGGGGGCATTTGATTGGGAAATAAAAGCTCTATAATAATATTTTTATATAATATTATTTTAATATTTAATATTAGATAATAATATTTTTATATAAGAAAAGAATTCAAAATATTCAATATATAAGAATTCTTTTTAATATAAGAATTCAAAAATTGTCCGAGGTAAATGTTGTTGTTGTATGATGTTTAGTGGCGCAAGGGCCATATTTGGCCATGCTGCGCCAAGCAAATGGTAAAATAAAACATTCATATATGGGTGTTTTAATACATTAGTTAAAATCTAAAAGGAGATCAAATAAAATTCTGTATAGTATAATAATGCAATACAATAAGATAAAACTTTTCTGAATGAATGCTAGATAAATGACATGAACGTAATGACCATAAAGATAAAACTAAAGCTCACAATACTAAATGTATATATAAAAGTTAATTGACTTTAAAAACTTAAAAATACTCGGGTGGTATCTCTCACCCACCAAGTCCTGCAAAATTAATGACGATGATTCAAAAAAAAAGAACACGATTTAAATAAAAGCAGGGCATTCAATTAAAATATGATTTACTGTAAAATCCACATGACATGTTGGGCACTTTGGCGCGGCATCACCAAAAATGAGATGTCGGTGTGTATAACGCGTATAACCTATACGGAGACGAGTCAATTTTACGTCAGTCTCGCGTGTAGGCATAACAGACCCCAATCCAATAATTGGTTTGATAGAATGCAGCTTGTTTTGTGTCCGGAGGTCCCACGTTGATTGCCAAGTAGAAAAAATGTGTTTCACCAAGGCCTTTTTGACATCGCAATAAGGAAGTCCGTGAGACAAAACAATATTTGCTGATTTTACCGCCGAATCAGCCATTTCCAGAGATGCCGATGTGACCCGGAACCCAGCAAAAATTGATTTGAACCCCCCCCGCCCCTTTTTTTTTTCTAGAGACTCATAGCGAACAAAATTTCTATAGCTATCGGGTGCATCCGATTATGATAATGAGAAAGTGCTTCCAATGCCCTCAGGCTGTCTGTATAAATAATGAATTTTCGCTGAGGGGAAGGTGAAATTTTCTGTACAGCGCAGAATATACCCATCAACTCAGCTGTGAATACGGAACAACAATTATGAAGACGGTAGCTCAGCGTATCAGACGGGAGTACGATTCCACAACCAACATGACCATCTGATTTTGAGCCATCCGTGAAAATTGGTATAGATGAAGAGTACTGGTTGCGATGGTAGAGATAAAGCTGTTGAAAAACAATCGGAGCAGTTGATGATTTATCAAATCCGAGAAAGGGATTTAAAAAAGAAAACTCTGGAGTGTCCATGGCGGAAAGCATAACATATCAGCTGATTTAAGAATGATATTCTCAAAGTTCGAGCCCTGTACAAGAATTTTGGCTCGTTCACAGAATGGGGGGATATGAAATGGAAGAGCATCATATAATCTGCGGAGGCCAACTGGGAGTGTAATTTCAGACACGGGATGTCCTGACAGAGATACAGTTCGAGAATGATATAATACGGACAATTTTTTTCGTCTTAAATTAAGGGGCAATTGGTGACAAATAACGTATAGGCTTTCCACTGGTGAGGTGCGAAATGCCCCTGAGCAGATTCGCAAAGCAGAGTGGTGCACAGTATCCAGTCGTCGCAAAACGGAATCTCGAGCAGAACCATACACCATACATCCATAATATCTATGCGGGAAAGTATGATTGCTTCATATATAAGGAATAAGGAGGTTCGATCGGCTCCCAAAGATGTTCTGGAGAGTATCTTCAAAATATTTAAGGCCTTCTCGTACTTCTTTCGCAGTTGAAGAACATGCGGAAGGAAAGTGAGTCGACGATCGAAAATCACTCCCAAAAACAGTATTTCATCCACAACTGGAATAGGTATATTCTGTATGTGGATAACAGGATCTACATGCATACTTCTCTTCCGACAAAAGTGTACGCATCTACTCTTTTCAGGAGAAATTGTGTACCCGTTATTGTTGCACCAAGCTACCATATTATTAACAGCATTTTGTAGCTGCCGCTCAATGAGACTCATATTGCTTCTTTGACATGATATATGCAGGTCATCAACATACAGGCTTCCATGAACAGATTGTGGCAAATGATTCAAAATTTGACTTAAATGAACTATAAAAAGGGTTACGCTGAGGACACTTCCCTGCGGAACACCCTCAGCTTGTATAAAACGATTTGAGTAAAAATTACCAACACGAACACGAAAAGTACGAAGTGATAAAAGTTTTGTAAAAATATGGGCATGTTTCCTCTAAAACCAAATTTATAAAGGGTAGTAAGTATGCCATAGCGCCATGTATGGCCGTATGCCTTTTCTATATCAAAATAAATAGAGACTAGATGATTTCTCCTTACAAACGCGTTGCGAATTTGGGTTTCCAGTAATATGAGGTTGTCAAAAGTAGAACGACCTCGACGGAAACCACTTTGCAACGGGGAGATGCATCTTTCTTTCTCTAATTCATAGAGGAGACGGGCATTGACCATGCGTTCTAGAGTTTTGCACACGCAAATGGTCAAAGCAATTGGCCTGTAGTGCAGAGGGTTTTAGGAGTGGGATCACAATAGCTTCGTGCCATTGTGAAGGGTACTTCTGCTCAGTCCATATTCTATTAAATAGTATCAACAGATTGGAAAGGGAGATGGTATTCAAATGGCGAAGCATGTTATATGTGATTCCATCTGGCCCTGGACTAGTATCATGGGCTTGAGACATGGCCGTTTCTAGTTCAAACATCCCAAAATCAGAGTTATATGGAAAAGTATTCCTGTTATGGAAACGCAAAGGCAAACGTTCTGCAAGTTTCTTAATTGCTAGAAAATCAGAGTTGTAAGATTCAATTGCGGAAACCTGTTCAAAAGCCTTTCCGAGAATATTAGCTATGTCTAATGGGGCAGAATGCGTTACATTTCCAACTTTTAATACAGGAAAGAACGATTCCCGATAAATCTCATTTGCGGCTTTGACTTTTTTTCCACAAAATCTTACTGGAGGTGCAGGATGTAATAGAAGAAACAAAGGACTTCCAAGATTCCCTTTGACTAAGGCGACGAATACGTCGAGCATAGGCTTTGACACGTTTAAAAGCAAGAATATTTTCTGTCGTTGGGTATCTCCTGAAAATATTCCAACACCTTTTCTGTTTCTTATAACTGTCGCGACATGCGTCATTTCACCACGGTCTACGAAATCGTCTTAGACTTGGTGAACTTTTGGGAATACTTCTATTAGCGGGGTTCATTATGACATCAGTGACATGTTGTAAAGCTTCCGAAATGTCTACACCTCTTACCATGTCGTCTGTGATAACTGCCAGTTGTGTGAAAGCATCCCAATCTGCCCTATGGAATAGGAAATGTGGACTGCAAAGATCCGTATTTCCTCTATCAATATTAGAGACAGTAATTGGGAAGTGATCACTATTATATAATTCATCACATACTTGAAAATTTATCATTGGAAGAAGTTCAAGTGAACACATGGCTAGATCAAGACTATGGAAGCTGCGTGTAGTCTCATGGAAATATGTTTTTTCCTCATTATAGAGCAGGCAGAGACAGTTATTAGAAATAAATTGTTCAATCTGCCGCCCACGAGAGTTTGTACAATCAGAACCCCACAACGTACTGTGTCCATTGAAGTCGCCAAATAAAATGAAAGGGGAAGGAAGTTGGTCCACTAAGTCATCAAGTTCATGTTGACGAATGGCATCATGAGGTGGTAAGTAAATAGAGCAGACTGTGACCAAAGTTCGTTCATGAATTTGCACAGCCACAGCCTGCAGGGATGTATCCAGTTTGAGAGATGTGCTCGGATATAAATTTGGAGTAAAGATACAGACACCACCAGAGGTTCGGGTTCCTGTGTCTGCATCTTTCCGAACACAGTTATAGCCTCGTATTTTGATAGGGATGTTGGGTGTCAAGAAAGTTTCTTGGACCCCAAGGCAGATTGGATGAAATTTGTTTAAAATGGACTTGATGTCAGAAAGTTTGGATCTAATGCCGCGACAATTCCAAGAGAGGAAAGTACCCATTAAGAAAATCTTTTTGCAAGGGAAGTTCTGGGAACAATGTGTGGAGGTTGAGAAGCATCGCAACTCGTTTCAAATTCATCCTCCTCCTCAGACGGATGGAGTGAGATGGTTGCCGGACTTTTCGAGGAGCCACTAAAAATGGATGTTAAGTCTTTATGAGCGACACCTTTGTTTGCAAGTCCTAGAGCTACAGAACTGCGTAAAATAGTTTTTTTAAGTTTTATGAGAAATGTCTTTTGCAACCAAGCCAGGTTTGGAGAGTTTTAACTTCAAAGATTTATTTGTTTTTGGTTTTGGTTTTGGTTTATGTGCAGCAGCGTTACTATTTTCAGGAGTACTGGTCAAAGATGCCTCAGTGTCGGATTCGGAAATTTTTTTCTGAGTTTTCTTTTTATTGACTGTTTTTTTACAGTTTGGGCAACTACAATTTTCACAGAAAGACTTTTGCACAACGGATGCATAGCTCACACTAGGTTTGGGTGTTGATGCTAAAATTTTCCGTCTTGCTTCGGGATAGGATATGTCCTCTTTAATTTTTATGCTTGTAATTTGATTTTCAAGCTGTCAGCGTTCACATGATTTGGAATATGAGGCATGGCAACCACTGCAATTTACGCACTTTTCTTGCGCCGTGCACTGCTGGCTGTCTTGACCTTTCTCAGCAAAGTGTGCGCAAGTGCCCAAAACGCTGACACTGAAAGCATTGCAAAGGATTTGGTATGTATTGCCGAACTGGCAATCTTATGTCCCCCGCATATATGCATTCAGGTAATTTCGTAGAATGAAAAGTTAAAGTATATTGCTTTGTTGGTAAAATTTGCCCATCTCTCCGAATGGTAATTTGGCGTACATGCGTTACACCTTGAGGTTTCAGTTCGTGTGTTATTTCCTCAATAGGAACATTAAAGAGTTCAACGCAGGTAATAACACCTTTTGAATAATTTAATGAATTATGAGGAGTGACCGTAATAGGGATCGTTGCCAAAGCTTTCATTTTAATGATTTGTTGGGCTCGCTTTTTCGTGCAAACTTCCACCAACAAATCACCTGAACGCATCTTTCTAATAGAGGACACTTCGCCTACAGTTGCTGCGATGGCTTTCTGTACCAGAAATGGGGAGACAGAATTAAAGGTTTCATTTTTTTCAGATATACGCTTCATGATAAAATATGTGTCAAATTGATTCATGTTTGTAGTAAATTTATGAACATTTTTATGCCCACTGAAGGGACCCTTTTTAGGAGGAGCCATACGATATTAAGAATGATTCGGGCCCGACGGCACCGCCCACCATGGAGCCCAACAAGGGAAGGCAGCCACCGGTTCTGGCCATTCCCAGCCTCGGCGCTTACCTTGGTGCTGGTCGGAACCTATACGCTCGGAGTTACCCCCGGGGACAGTGACCACCCTTAAGGAGTAACCCAAGGAGCCCAAGGAGTAACCCCTTCGCTTGATCCCTAGCAGACCAGCCACTCAGGTGACTATCTACCAGCCGATTGATGCACAGGGGACCACAGTGCACCACCCGTCTTTCTAATGGGTCGCCACGCACGGCCAACACGTGGGGTTTTGGCTGTCCATGAGAAGCAAGAATCAAACAGGGCGGCGACAGCTTCTCATGGAGAGCTCCCTCGCTTGCCGTCGAGGGAAGAAAAGACACAGCAGAAAGCAGAAGGCGTAGAGGAGAGCGAACTGAAAGAGAGTAAAGATCCCTGGGAACCTCGGGATTGGGACACCCGTACTCACCTATAGTAGGTGAGCCCCTGAGGGGGTCCGAGATAAAATAACACGTGTTTTGGCTTTATCATAAATGCACTTTGAGCAAATAAACGTAAATGAAACAGCGGTTACAATGACCAATATGAATAAAGTTGTTCTCAAAGGCTATTGAACGTAATAATAGAATCGATTCAGGCTCAAATAAGAATGCATCGATATTAGAATCCACTGCTCATTTTGTGAGAGGGAAAGAAAAGTTCCGTCACATGTGACATATAAAGTACATCTAGTCGATAGCAAGATGAGATGAAGAGCAATGCTCTTAGAAAGAAGATTTCATTCTTGCCTTTATAAAATTAAAATGCGTTTCTTATCTATTAATTTGAAAATCACATTTTGCACGCTGTTGCCTTCGAGCGGAAAGGTGATAATACTTAACCATTTTTGCCGTATTCGAATTCCAAAGTGTGATGATGAAGCACAAGTCCTGAGGGGATATATCTCAATGGCTTGCGTAAGCTATTCAATAATTTCACTTTAATACAAATACAGACGCCGGCAGGCAGCGCAGTCTAATCTGCAGAAATGTTTAAGATAGAAGAATGATGAGCAAGCCTACGTTGTGTACCAAATGGCAGTTATTAAAGTGAATATCGCTGACGACGAATAATATTATTCTCTCTCAATCGATCCACCATTTTCTTGGAATGTTCATGATTAAAAAAAAGTAAGGCAAAATTTCTTTCCTGATACAGTGCACTTATGTATTAAAGTTATCAAGGCAGTGTGTGCAAGAAATCTTAGATACATTAAGGTCCCGCATTGAAGCAAAGCAAGGACTATTTTGAGATGGATTGCATAGTTCGAAACTGTGATCAGAAAAACAAGGATGATACCTCAACATCTTCCTTCCATCCAATAACACCAGAAAGACAACATTTGGCCACATCGTCATATTTGGCGAACAGCAATCCTCATACATAGTGATTCATTTATTGGAACTGAGTCATAAATATAGAATCATTCTGTTCCAAAACAATAATTTATCACTAATTCACTGCAGCCTTCGTGAACTTTTGAATACGTTACAAAACTATGTGAAATTCACTGGAAAGTAGTCACTCCGAAACTTTTTGGTGTACTCTCTGAAAAATGTTTTTGGATATTATTAACTGTAAATCATTGACCAACAATAATCCCGAAAGAGCCTATTAGCATACGTAATTGGTAGGTGCAGTTAGTACTTAGGGTGCAGTTAGTACCAAAAAGCCAAGTGTGCATTTTGGACATCTTTTCTTCGTCCGATTAAAACCAAAAGTTGACACAGAACTACAATTATAATCACAAAAGTACAAACGATATATTATATATTTAAGCCAGTGAATTTTCGAGTTTTCGAGTTCACATGCTTGGGAAAGTACAGACGATCAATCTCTTTACATATTTGAATCCAAATTTGATACATTTATACAATTTAGATGTTAAATCTGTGCACCAAATATTTTTCATCTAGCTCTCTTCGCTTTGCAGTAAGCATGTTAATTTATATCTGGAGAGCCGATAGAAAGACTTTCTCTAAATAGAATTTGCTCAAAATTTGATGGAAATTTACAAATTTGGCCCAAAGACTACACACCAAATTTCATCCGTTCTACAATACTTTCTCTTTGCATATTTCACGTACGAGATAGTTAAAAAATAAGTCAGTAATATTGACTTTTAATCGATAATATGTATTACCAACATATTTCAAAAGTGAATCCTAAAATTTTGCTTTACAGTTTTCTCCCTTAAGAGCGTTCTATAGATGGATCTGGATACGATGTTATAAGACTGATATGATTTCTTTTAAATCGGTAGTCAGGAGTACGCAGTCTCCAATTTAAGTGATTTGTACGTAATGTAAGAGAAAGATTTTGTGCAATAGATACATCAGTTTTCATAATTTGAAACTTACAGCTATATTCAATGTATTACTCCTCAAATATTGACAAATATATGGGAAGAAATCGATTATCAATTAAATATACTTCACAAAAACATTTCACAGTGAAATTTAGTCATTTCAGAAATTCTAATGAATAGAATTTCCGAAGAAGAATGTAGAATTAATGTAGTTAAGAAGATATTTAGTTTTTCATATTTTATTTATAATTTTGCAATGAAGCCCAGATTTTTCGGACATCTTATAGGAGGAAAAAGACTCAGCTTGTAACCAAAAGATTATATCATACAAGAATAAATATATTTTTAACTCATATTTATAAACTCACTTTCTTATCTATCTGTTTTCCTGATCAATACAAATTTTTCAATCGATTTTAAACTAGTTTCCTTATGAGCTAGAAATTCTAAACAAAGTTCAGAACTAGATGACGATGCAATATTAATTGCTTTCTTTTCTATTCGATGCAAACTTTTTATTCAAGTGTATGGAGTTAGGGTTGGGAAAGTTAGTTTAAAGACGAATGCAAAATTTACACACACAAAACTAAAAAGTTGGAGCTATTTATTTAAAATTTCTTTTAATACAGCATGTTTTTAAAATGGACAAAATAGGATAGAATAATTTATTTTAGCTCCATACATATTTATAATCCTTTATACTTTCTCCTGAAAATTTATGATAGTCATTTTTTTTAATTAACAACTATACATTTTTTAATTATTTACAGGATTCAGTTCATTACAAAAGCATGCATATTGCTATACAAAATAAATAGGATTTTCATTGTAAAACAATACCTAAAAATTTCATAATTTACTTAGTTGTAAAAATTAATGATTATCACGTTTCAGGATTCTTTTCTAAATAATCTACAAAATTCCAACACATGAATTGTAAAATAAGAAAATCAATACACCACTGTGCTGAGATCCAGCACGATGTTCAAAGAGAGTGTTAAAAGTACAGATCCTCTCATAACGAGATTTATCCGAATGCACCGAGCCATCGATGCCAGAAGCCTTTCGCGATATGCCGCTGCAATGCCTTTTGCTTCGAGTCTACTCTGTCAGAAGTTTCCTTATTTATTGCATTTACTCTACTATAAATCTACATAGATCCTACTTCGTCGATACCATTTATTTCTTGCGTGGAGGATCTTTTTATAGTAAATATCATAGAAAATGGACACTAAAACCATTGGGAGTGGTCAATCTAAAACTTTTCTCACATATTCTCTAATAAATGTGCTCGCCTATTTTTAACCTCATTCCATCGGTTTTAACCTCATGCCATCCAGTGTTCTTGAAATGTAGCTTAACGCCTTTGTTATGTCTTAAACGTCATCAATACGTAACTGATAACAATTTTTATCACTATTTTGTTTATAATTATAGATTCTTATCTAACATTATTTAATATATAATTCGCATTTTTTATTTACTCTTATTCTACAGGTATTTCGAAAAATTTCTAAAAATTGGAGTCTTTAATACATCTAATACAAATGATTAATAAAAATTAAAATTCAAACTCAAGTTAACTTCCCAACAAATATGTCGTTCAAGTTATAAAATAATAGTTGCAGTTAAAACATAGAATAAAGGATATTTTTTAAATGTATGGTTTCAAATATCGTTAAACTCCTCGTCTCTCGCAAACAGATGAAATAAATAATATAATCTAGAATGATATAAATTTCTATTTCTTTCATCAATGATCCTGGTGGTGGAGCTCTAAATATTTTACAAATAGAGGGAGCAACATACGTCTCCACTGCATAAAGCTTACGAATTTATATCTGTATTTCGTTGACTTGCGAAGTTTATAGGAATGAAGAACAAATTTAGAGATAAATATTTGATACAAACTTACTCTTGAGGCAAGTTTTCCACATATTTTTGACATCTTTGAATTCAGACGTTATGAAATAAGAACTCAAACATGAATAATTTATTTCGCACGTACCAATGTTGCAGTTACACTTTCCTTCCAGACGAGTAGTTCAGTGTTTATTTTATTTTCTCGTTGCTTCGATGTGGCATTTTGGATTGAAAAAGATACGTTTTTCTCACTTAGCGTATAAACCAAATATAATACAAACCATCGGATGTGGTATCCTTGAAGCGTTTTCGTACTTTAATGTACTTATTCATTGTGAGCAGTACGCTGTTGGCGAACAATAGTTACAAAAGTGGCTATGGCGTACCATACCACAAGTACCATAAAGAATAATACGTATTTTTGCACGATTTTTTTTTCCAGCAGACTAAAACAATTGTAGTCCAAGATCTCATATATAATTTCCTTTATTTACGTTATTGTGTTTTTGAGTTATCGCATTCACGTGCTTGCGAAGTTATAAACCGAAAATCTCTTGACAGATTTGGTTTCAGATTTATATTTATACATAAGTTCGATATTAAATATGTGTACTAAATATTATCCACATAATGCAATAACTACAAAGCAGTGAGAGATAACTTATATCCGGATAGAAAGACTTCCTTTGAATGGAAGTCTTTCTATCATTATGGTTTCGTTAAAAATTTGATTGGAATAAAAAAAAATTGATGTAAAAACTAGATACCAAATTTTATCCGCTCAAAGCGTTTTTGAGTATCGTGTTCACAGAAAGATAGACGTAATTTCGAAAAAGTGTTTGTCGGAGATTTGAAATGTGGATATTCTCTAGAATCTTGCGTTCGAATTTTTTGACGATTGTAGACGAGAAAATAAAAATAATTATTTATTTCATTTCATGGCTTCTACATTTATAATTGTGAATCTAATATTTTTAAACAAATTGTTTCATTAAGATAGTAAATAATGACGTTTTTTAATTCTAGTTATGTTTATTATTAATTTATTATTATGCACATTATGAAGCTTTAAATTATTTTTTTAAATTTACTACTAAGAGCTGGAATTCTAAAGAATCAGTATAATATCATATCATATTATATTACATTACATTATATATTATTATATATTATCTTATATATTTATTAAATCTTATATATAATATTAAATCTTAAGAATGAATATTAAAAAATTAGAATGACTATGCAGAAGTTCTGCTTGCACAAACATCAGTGATCTATTAGGTTCATTCAAACTGTCCGATTTTCTACTGAAATAATAAAATACATGTAAGAAGTAGCTCTGTTTCATTTGATTGTGGGATAGAAGTGAGAAAAAAGTGAGACAGCCTTTCAGAGAATAGGTACAGCGAATATTTACAGACACCCCCATCATATAGAAAAAAGATGATCCTTTCAAACACTTTATATTAAATGTATTCTAATGAAACAGTTTATTAGATAACTCAACAAAAAATGATGGTTATGAATACATTTGTAAATCATTTCCCGGACTAAGCAAGTTTAGTTATATTTACGTCCCGTTTTAAAGCAACACTAGGGCTAATTTGGGACGGAGCTCGTCATTTTGAACTGCGAGGACGTCACCTGAACTGGCACCCCCTCTCCAAGCTTCGGCACCACACCAGCGGGAGGATATTTAGCCCCGATAGATTTAGCGTGCATTGGGTCCGCTTACATGACGGTTCTTCGAAGGAATCGGGTTCCGAGGCTGAGACTTCACCACCAGGTCACCTCGACTCCCCAGACTAAGCAAAGAAAAACTATTAATTGGGATATTTGATAGTCCTGATATTCATAAACGTGTTAAGGAATGAGAATTTTTAGCAGCTATAAACAATATTGAATTTTTCTGTCAGCTTATACTATTAATAAGACTTTTTTCGGATAACTACAAATCAAATAACTATGAAAATTTAGTGCAAAATATACTTTAAAGTTTTGGAAACTGGGGTGCAAAAAGTATAAAGTTTCCTTTTTTACACATGCATGACAAATGTCCGTACAATTTGGATCTTTTTAGAGAGTAAACAGAAGAGAAATTGTACCAGGACATTGAAGTAAACGCAAAAGGATATCAAGCAGCAGAGACGCACATGTGATATTGCTAACATGATTTCTACCCATAGGAGAAAAACATACAAGAATGATTTTTCTATCAATTAAGTGAAATACTTTATTTGGTTTACATTTTATTGGATCTAATGCAACATCATGAAGAGTTTTAGCATACAATTATTATGTAAGAATACAATTATTGATATGTTTTCATTCGTCTTTTATTTCAATTTTTATTGATTTTTTCGTTACTCAGAAAAAAAATCGAATACAAGAGCACAAAAAATGTATATTAAATCAATGAGTAGCTAACAAGGATCGTTGTAAAACGGATTAAATTTTTTAAAATCACTTATTTGTTTAAAAAGCACGGTAACTTTGTTTCAGTATGGATTAATAGCATCTATGGCTCAATGAACATATATGAAATCGAACAACATATTTGGGGAGCGGTCATATACATCGAGACGAATAAAAAATGTAACAGAACGTGGTGTCGAAAATAAAGATGTATGGAAAAAATTCCAGAAAATACGTCTCCTAAGTGCGGTGTCGTTTGTAGTACACAGGCGTCTGCGAGAAATGAGTCTGGTAGTCGATTGGAATACCTTAACGAATAAATATAACTTTATGAAAGATCTAAGCAATAAGTAGAAGAAAAAGCATTTAAAAGATTGACACCAAATCGATTTCTGAAGGAAGATGTTGTCGCTACATTCGAAAAGACGGTCTAATATATAAGCGATGAAATAGCGAGTAAGCATATGGTACATGACAAAGCTGGAGATAAAGGATGCTTAGAGTAGCAAGTAAATCAGAATGCTTTCCGAGTATATGTTGTGCGCACCTCACAACCTTCACAGATGATTGCTCAACGCCTGCGAGAAATGAGTATATTTTCAGTACTAACAATGATCAAATGCTGCAAGCGCTGTATGTGCATGTTTGCAGCATTTGAATAGACCTGTGTATGCACGTTTGTTTTTGCTGGCATGGAATGTCCGTTGAATTCATGGAACATGCTGTTGTGGAATGTTCTACATGGTAAATAGATTCACTTCTTCCCATGCAAAAGGTACAATTCTTTGGCATCAGTGTTTGACCTACATGCTCGCCAATCTTGAATGTTTCCCTCTGGTTTTATCCGAAATCATTCGTTTATAAAATTGAATGGAGCCAAGCGAAGTTTTGTTAGTTCCCAGGTTGGATGCTGTTGCACAATATTATACAATATTGTGTGATATTATATCATTTAATATTCAACAATATTATAAATATTGATTAATATCATACAATATTGCACAATACATGTGTGCTACTAGGATTGCGATCACTAGAGCTGTAGCCGCAATGCAAGAAAAATCCAAAATCATCGTAGGCATGCGTTCTCCACTTCTTCATAGTACCCTATGCAAAATATATGAATGCGCTTCTGAAAACTATATAGCATTTTTTTTCTGCTGTGTATTTGAAAAGACGTGCTGTGCTTTCACTATCTAATGAATGCTTTCTTAACGCATTTCTTCGTATCTTATTTTACAGTCATAATTTGCAGAACGCATTTTCACGTTTTTTACCCTTTAAGCGTCATTTGCAGCTGTATATCTTGCATTTGTTTTCATCTTGATATGTATTATCACACTTCAAGTTTGCCAATTGGATTTTATATACATCTTATGTATTAAATTAAGCAATGTTTAACGACTATGACTATATGCAGCGTGAGTTCTAATTGAAAAATAATTACTCAGAGCTTCAACAGGTGTTATTATAAATGTGTGCATAGAGAGAGCGCTCAAAAGAAAATTGTTTAATGTCACATATATTTTGGTCAAAAATTGTCTTCCAAATCTTCCAATTCATTCAAAAATATTTGTTTATTGTAGCAAACTGTTATTCATTTAGTGAAAACACACTGTTTTCTCAAAAGCGGTCTTCAGTTTTCAAGAAATCATCTAGAGAAATGGTCAAGGATCTGGTAATGAAAGACGAATCCTTTTGTTATTCTCAAGATGATATGCGCTGCATTCATTGGCTGGTTTACTCAGTAGACAATAATCTATATGCTTTCCCCCTTTATTGAAGGGGGTCGTACGAAAAATTTGGTTTATAGGAAGAATCCGATAGACTTTATTAATTTTAAAAATGCCACAACTGAATCATTTTTAAATATAAATACAGAAATACTTCAATTTGTATCTGGCAATCTTTTTTGTTCGGTTACATTACTAGTAGGTTTTCACTTTGAAAATACTATCCACTGCATTCTTGTTCAATAAAATAAAGTTTACAGCCAAATGGTCGAACTTTTGAATATGTGGATACATTATATTAATTCGTCTAATTATTTATTAATACAATCTTTTTTTTCTTTTTTTTTTACTTTTGAGCATTTCAGGTGCAACGATACTATAAGTCGTTTCGCAACTAAATAATGAAAGTCCACATCTTGCTTTTAGAGTCAAGTTTTGAAACCCTTTGAAAGGCCCATGAAACACGTTATACGTTGTAATATCAAATTAGTCTCCAATATCTGTACCTGAGTTGAGGCTAACCACAAAAAGTTCATTTGAAATATTTCTAAAAACCTAGCCGAAGTTACTTAGTACCAGATTTTACTTAGAGACCGGATTCCGCAAAAGAATAATCATTAACGAGATTAGTATATTTTCGACATATCAATTCAGATAGTCTGGAAATCGGAATAACGGGTGTTGGCGCAATTATTACCTTTCCAAAAAACATAAAAGCTAATGACCCCCCCCCCCCTCAGTAGCTTCAAATAAGAAATCCAATTACTTAATTGAAATGTATGCTGAGTTAGTATATATTAAACAATTCTATCAATTCGATTATAATGCTAAATAATAATCGAATAATTTTTCAGCGGAGCCGCGTTAAAATAGTGAAGATAAATATAGTTTATTATATAGATAAATATATAATAAATATAATAATAGTATAGAAGTTTTTTTTAAGTGCTGCTACTACAGAATACAAAATCAAACATAACCAAAACAAATTTATGAAAACAGATGTTTGATGAAAAGAATGTTTTTCATGTGCCTTTTGACTATTAGCTTTCATTAAAAGGAATTTATGCATAAAAAGGAATAAACGCAGAAATAAAAATAATAACTTACAATTAAAGTAAAAATTGTATTAATAAAAATTTTCTAAGACTGAGCGATGATCATATATTCTTAACTTGAATTTCCATATGAATTTCATAGCCTCTCTCAATTTTATATTATTTTTCACAATTCTAACTAAAAAAAGATGCTAAAATATCATAAGTGACACCATTTTAAGAATTTCTAAGGGAAACTGAATTCTTAAAAAAACCTTTAGGAATGGAGATTTTGGCGGAAAAGAATTAAATAACCTTTCCCTTCTTCAACTCTTTGAAAGAAAAGATTTGCAGTTATTTCTGATCAATCGTACAATTACTTATTTTTCTTCCTCTGTTAGTTTTACAAAAAACTAGGAAAAAATAAATATTTGGGGGCTACAGGAGGAGAAAGGATCAAAATTATTTGAAGATTTCTTTCAAGTCAGAAAAATTAGTTATGCACGGAGAATGTAATTCAAATTGTTCAATGATATACCTTCTGAATTGATAAATTTTTTACTCTAGTAGCATTATATTGACTGTAAACAAAAGGTTATAAATCAGGCAACCTGAATTCGAAAATGCTCCGTACCATACAAAAATATATAAGCATTATATTTCATATATACCTATTTAAAATACATTTTAAGACATGATTTGATAAAAAAATAAATACCGACATTCGAAATCTACTGAAATTAATAGCTTCAAATATTTATATTCGAATACGCTCTGCAAACAAATATCTTCTCACACCCTACAAAGTCAAAAAATATTATGTTTTGTTATGATGATTGTTTTTTTTTTAACAAAAAGCATCCACAAATTGTCTTAGCACTTCCAGGTACAAAATAGCTTTACTTTTAAAAAATGTTCTTTTTATAGAATTTCATCTACAGTCGACTTTCTATTTATAGAAGCATTTATTTGTTACTTTTACAAGGCTTTTCCATTCCGTTTTAGCCAATCGATTTAAGTTACAAATTCTTTTGATATTACTTTTGGGTGCGAGAGGGAGTAATCCAATCGGGCGATTTTCATGAGAAGGATCGCCAACCCCACCTGTCCCGATCGGAGGGTCGACCGAGCGTACAGGTAGGGCGGGCAGGATGCCAAGACTTCGTAGCGGTCACGGAGGAAGGGCGTATCCCTTAATCGCTCCAGAGGCCCATCTTTCGTACGTCACCGGCCGATATCTCAACCGCCCCTCCACCAAACGATATTTTTCTTCGTCTTTCCCTAATTGTTTTCTTTCTCTTCTCGCGGTTTCGGCGAAAGATTATTACTGAGCAAATTTTTTTCACTTTCTCATGTAATTTTTTTTTAGAGGATAGAAATCATGTCCACAATTCGATTATCGGATAAAAGGCAAAAAAAAAAAAAAAAAACGGACGTTGATAAAAAGAAATGAAAACATACATTATTATTACAATTTAAGTATATCTAATTAGTGATAATATGAAAGAAAATTTTCACAGCTTCATAAAATTGATATAGTATAGAAATATCATCAAACGTCCCCATTCTGTTCAGAAAAAGTTGAAGGCTCCAAACTGGATTATCAAAGTATATAAGATAAGCTGATTTTGTAAAAAAAAAAATGGGGTGAAACTGCAATTCTATTTATTAAATGTTCTAATTCCTCTTTTTGAATTGTTTAGTTTGTTTTAATAATTTTATTTTATGAAAATTTAAAATTTTAAACTTGAAGTCATTATTCTTTTCAGAAGTCGTCACATTCCCCAGTTTCAAAATTATGTTATGTTAACCATTCTATTCACCACAAACAGCGTTATTATTAGCACCGCATGCTCATATGAAACAATCCAAAATTTTAGATTGTTGCGTATGAGCAAAATATTGGTTTGTATAAACAAGGAGTAGTCATGAGAACCCACTAATTGAGTGCTATGAATTTCTCAGAATCAGAAAATCTCCCCCAAAATAAACGACAGCGTGGACCTGTCTTTGAGCAAAAATAATCGGAGTTCACAAATCAGTTGGAGCCGCAATGCATAGCAAAAGCGAATAGTTAACCAATTTGCATCGGTCGAAAAATTGGAATCCCCAGACATTTTTTAATTGTTCTAAAGATAGAAATATTTCAAAATGAAAAGGAACATAAAACAAAATGACGTACGCAAAGAATTAAATGTTTTGTTCAATATAGTTATACACCGAAAATAATTTGAGAAATGAAATGTAAACGTTTTACGCAGTATGAAAATATTGAAGATGGTTAATGCATATAGCCGCACGAATATTACCACATTAATTAAAGGGAGGATTTTTTTGTAATAAGCAAGTTGCGCAGCGTTTATGAGTTTCTTTGCAATGAATTTGTTTCAGTAGATACACCGAATAGTAAATCTTGCTGGTAGTGATGGACATAATGCACTCATTTCGCAGGTTGCTAATGCTTTTATTTTTGGTGTATTTTATTCAATTATTTCTTCTGATAATTTTTTCTTGAAATTTCCTATCTTTATGAAAAAAGTAAAAATAAAACTTTGGATTTTTTTTTTTTTTGCAAACCTTCTGAAATTATTGCTTAACATGGAATATAGTAAGAATTTTATCCTATTTTGCATCATCACTTCTCATTCATTGAGTGTATACATGCTATGCACCATTGCTTTGTTATTATGTACAAAAAAAAAAAAAAACAGTACACATTTTTGCACTTTTGGTGATAACAGCGAAGAAAATTTCGCGCATATATCCGTTTACGATGCAAATGGCTTAAACGGTACAGGAGGACAATATATACTGAATATCACTTCAGATACAAAAGTTTGACGAGTGTGTAAGAAATAAAGTGAAAAATTGTTTAAAAAAAAATTAAGAGAATTCCCCTATCAGCGCAACACATTCCACAACACAGCTGTGGTTTAACTGAATCCTACAGTCGAACATCTGATTCATATCCATATTTTTAGGAAGAGGCCGCACACTAAGTTGAATCCGTCGTGCTCATTATTATTAATCCGTTTAATCTGCAGCGTACATACAATAAATGAATTATAGAGAGATAAAATTAATTATTAAAAAAATACAGATATTTTCAAATATTAAATCGGATGCCAACTTAAATCACACTCGAACATAAAGAAACACGCCTTAAAATGCACAACCGTATTAAAAATGATTCATTTAAAATCGTATATTTATGTTAAATAACTATATTTTGGAGAACTTATTTACTAACAAAGCTTTCATAATCGTCTCATTAACTGGTGAAAAAGTCTGAGCGTTAAACGGCAGTTACTAAACTACTGATTAATAATATCTAAAAAAAGTATCCCTTCCTATATTTAAACAGTAGATTTTTTTTATTGCAGGTAAAATTTTATTTCCGTTTAGTAGTGAAGCTTTTAGCAATTTAAAAATATATAAAAATACATTTTCAAAAATTATTAATGAAAAAAATCTTTCTGATTATTTTTACGAAAATTTGAACAAATTTTTTAAATTACTTTAAGCATTTCAAAAAACATCTACTAAAATATATATAAACTAGCTGACCCGACAAACGTTGTTCTGTCTTATAAATTATTTCTATTGAATATTTTGGTTGTTAACGAATGCATTGTAAGTGTGTGGGGATGGGATCTATGACAGAAAGAGGAATGGATTGCTGTAGACGATGATTGCCGATAAAAAAAAAAACATTCATTTTCTCAATACAACGTAGTTCATTAACATAACGAACATATACATTATTTGATCTCTTAAAAGTTAAACGCAAAGTGAAAAAAGTAATATATTTTTTGTCCTAAAGTATACAAATGAAATAAAGAAAATCAATATTCATTTCGAAGAGCAATTGAATGTACGATATTTTTCTCAGTCCGTCTTTAGCCAACACAAATAAGCTCGATAGTTTGTCCACGCGAGAACATGCCACGTGTGAAAAACATGGTGTGCCCAAATCTAAGCCGCAAACAGACATCGTTTGGCCTTGCGACTTATTGATTGTCACTGCGAAGGCGAATCTAATAAAAAATTGAACGCGTTTGAATTCGATTGGCACGTCTGTGAGAATCATTGGAATTCGTGGCAGCAAAAAATTTTCGGCTCGGAATTTACCATTCAAAATGTTGCTTCGATAACGTTATCCATCAATTTTTTAATGACCAATCGCGTGTCATTGTACAGCCATGGTGGGTTCAAATTCCGAAGTAAAATAACCGATCCAAATTTCAGTCGTAGAAGGTGTGGTGACATGCCTGGCAAATCCAGTGAGCTCAAAAACTCTGTTAGATAATTTAAAGCTTCGTTAGCATAGCAAACTGTATTGATCAATTTGTGCGATACCATGCCGCCTGGCAACGACTGCTGAAGTTTAAATCGTCGACCTCCACATTTTTTTGCTGCCAAAATGGCTCCTTCTACCAACCACGCATGATTTATGTATTATGTGCGTACATCGGGAAATATGCGGTCAATGAGAGCATTTTGCGAATCAACGATAGTGCAAAAAAAGTGGACAATTTCATGCATCCAGTATTTTATTAGACAGCAACTTTTCCATCGCCGATATCTAACAATTGGTCTGAGAATGTGTCAGCAGATGGATCTTGTAGCATTTGGACGCGCGTGTTTAATTTTAGCTGGATTTTTTCAACATTACGTCACAGTGGCGATGATTTCAAGCAAGCGTTGATCTACTCAGCGTACGGTGAACGTGGATAGGAGCACCCTAATTACCTAGCGTTATGAAATATACTTTACGACCTATTCTCATACCTACCAAATACGCATAAAAAATTTCATGAAAATCAGTCGAGCATTTTCGGAGGACTACAAACGCAAACACCGTGACATGAGATTTTTATATATTAGATATTTCCTCTTTATAAAAGTTCGTGAAATCTCAAAAGGGAAAAAGTTTCATTATTTAAAATTTAATCTCAATTCCACTTTTAAAACTGGAATTATAGAAAGCAAATCTCTATGTTTCCATAGCAGACAATAAACATCCAGAAAAAAAAATAAAACAAGAGGATAATTTAATTTACCAGCTGCTCAAAAAACCAAGTATCATTCGAAACTTTAATGCAATGAAGGCATAAAAATACTTGAATAATAAATTATAAATAATTCAAAAAATGAAAACAAACTAGATATTGCCGAAAGCAAAATCGGCGTAACTGTACGCAATTACGAGTTTTCGAATTTTACAAATTAGTCCTTTTTTTGCTCTGTAATCTAAAAAGAAAAGAAAAAAGAACTATAGCATTAATTTTTTTGACATCAATTATGTTTTATTCTCTCAATTCCTGTGCAGAGAAAAGAATTTCCAACTATGAATTGATAATATCATCAAGACATGAAACGATATAAATCATCATTTTATCGAATGGGACTGCACTATCGATAAATTGAATATCGATTCGATACTTTCATGTAGCACAGGCTCATGAGACACAAGGGTGTGAGATAAAATATTTGGAATTAATCACGGTCTTTTATCAAAAGTTTTCTTTTTGTTTTTTGTTTTCTTTCTTTTTTTTATTGATTTGATGCAAAAAAGGGAACAGATATTGAGGTTATTTATCAGTTCCCCAAAAAAAATAAAAAAAATGATTTGAACATTTCTTTTTGCGCGGGTGAATTATTTTCATTCCATAAATGGCCCAATGAATATTCATCGTACAATAAGTAATATTTTAAAGTAAAGTATAATATATAGTATAAAAAATAAATTTTGTATCTTGGAACCGACTCGATGGAAAACCAGTGGAAGTGATCCCACAAAAAAAAGGACTTACTTTCTAAGAAAGGTAAATTTGTGTTTGAGACGGGCTTTTTCCAACCGATTGAAACAGAAAACTATTAGTCACAAAACGCAATACCAAGTCAGTTATGAAAGTCACTGCGTTTTTGAGTCATGGCGTTTATAAGTATTCTGAAAGTACAGATGCCCAACCCCTTGTTAGACTTGTCTTAAAATTTAAAAGGTATCTACAATATAGATGTCGAATATATGTACCGATTTTTTTTTCACTTAGCTTTCTTATCCTGTTAACTTATATTCGAACAGTCTGACAGACAGACTTCCTTAAAATAAATTTTGTTCAATATTTGAGAGAAATCTACAAATTCATTGTAATAATGAATTTCATCCATCCAGCCTCAAAACTCTTTGAATTCGTCCATCTGTTGGTATTTTCCAAAAATGCCTTTCTGATGCTTCGAGGTTCGTTATTGACTGAAATAATTTTTGATAGCATATTTACAGTTTTCGAAGATGTTGCCAAAATCCTAAATCATCACTGTAGATTATCAGATGAAAAAAGAAGCAATTTACACTTTAAGCATTCTTTTATTAATTCAAACTGAAAACATTTGTTTATAAATAAACAAAACCTTATCTTTGAACGCAACATATAAAAGAAAGTTTCAATGAAAGCAAGCATTCTAAAAAATTGGAGGGAATGTACATTCCCGATCCCCCCCCCCTTTTGAAGAGTGTTTAATTTTAAGAAGTTTTTTTTAGCTTAAATGTAACGTCAGTTGGAAGCAGACAAGGAAGTAAAATATTTAAATTGCAGTTCAAACGAAAGTTTCAATTAGGATAAAACAAGGGAGTTTCTATTGCGAGTAGATTAGAAGAGAATTCTAGCAAGACGGACAATATTTCAATTCTCTTATGTTTGAAAAAATTGGATCCATTTTAAATATCAAAAAACATGGTATAAACCGAAAAACAAAAACAGAATTTAGATAACTTTCGGATATGCCGTGGAAGAATCATATTTTTTCAAGAGGGTGGGAAGTGCTGCCAAATCTTTCCTTTCCTGCAATTTCAGGTGATATTGTCCTGCTTGCGTCACCGAAATAACTATCAGGAATTCATGAATAAAAAATGGAACGGAAAGGCGAGTGGATGTGGAGAGTAAATGCTGGATTACCTTTTGTGACAGGAGATAAAGCCTAAAAATTTCATCCTATTCTTGTATGCGTTTTGGATGTGTTATAGGAAGCGTATTTGGAATGGCTATTTAGTACCTAGATTCTGAGTCTTGACTTTAGAATAGGTGGGCTGAAAACAATCTATATATGTAGACATCAAGTCAATCTTTGTGGAGTAAATGCCCTCACGAAGTATAATTTGGAAGTACTTTTCGGTTAATCGAGAGCAAACGAAAATGATTTAGAGTTACGCACCCCAAAAAAGTCGCAAAAAAGTTGTAGTATACATGGTTTGTACACAAATTGGCGTAGGTCTAGATGGACCTTTTATTTGCCCCCGGCTAACCTATTTGGAAATTTGGACAGAGAAGTGTTGACTTATATTTCGTCATATTGTCAAAATTTCAAGTGATGCCATTGATAATTTACTTTTACACTTCATTGCTCATCTTGTGAAAGAAAAAGCAATTTGGCATTACGATATGGTGAACGATAATATGCTCTTAGATTTAAATGAAGGAAGCTATGCAGTTGGAACGAGCCCTAAGACAAAAATTTTGCAATAAAGTGTTTCATGATTTTTCGTCCTATAAGAACACAGCATAAGGAATGACAACCAAATTTCAGAATTTCATTTCTCAAACCTAAAGTTTCAAGATTTATAAAATATAGATTCACAATTTTACTGAAATTCTGGTTAATAATAAATAACGTCATTTAATGATACATTGACAAAATTCATATCCATCAATTATATTGGGGATATTTAGAAAAATAAGCTACATATCCCAGGTAACGTACAAGCAAGTACTTATATCATTCACTCTCATTAAACAAAAATTCAAGTAAAGTAGTTTGGACCAGAAAGGCAAGATATTGAGGATGAATTGTTGAATAACATAGCACGTTACAAAAACAAACCATTAAATATCCACTTCTAGCTCGCAATTCCTATTTTTAAAATTTTTTAATATATATATTTCAAATTCAAATCTAAAACTCATTCTGTTAATTAAAACTACACTGTCTACTTCAAAATTCTTGCAAATCATATTGAGTTTTCGATTTGTCAGTAAAAAAACTATAAACACAATCTATTCCTCTTCAAAAAGAAACAAGCAAAACACCCCAGTTAAGCTTCACATTTTTTTCAAATTTTAAGAAATCCAAGAAATAAATAATCTGATAAAATAGTACGAAACGTAAAATATTTTTGGAGGCATCCTAATCGCAGATGGAATGTTCTGAATCAAAGTGAATATCTTAAGAATATAATTATAGAGTTTCAGATGAATTATCCTGATGAATTAAAGCATTGATTGAGAACATTAGAAAGTACATTTCAAAGCATATTTAAGACTCAGTAAGCCCCTGTGTTTTAATTAGAGAATTTTCCAATAAACTGTTCATATTTATTAAAAATTTATAAAGAGAAAAATTAATATAACGCATAATTTAAGTAATATTTTCTAAAAACGTTGAACGACAAAGTTCTAAATATTAGATTAAATAGCTCTAATAATGGTTATAAAAAGGAATAAAAATTCATATATTTTATAAATTAGAAAATATTTTTAAATTATTGGACAAGCTATAAAGACTTAATATGCGAATTATATATTGAGAAAGGAAATATACATAAAAAATTAAATAATCGTTTCAAACACCAACAAATTGTTCTTATACTACAGAGAATTCTATTAATTTCAAGAAGCCCAAAGAATTCAAAATTTTAAATTGTGACAAACGATAAAACAATTATTAGTTGTGTATCACAGTGTATATCATTTTAAGACACGTTGTTTTCGAAAGATATTAACTAGCCATCTTTTTAATGCAAGCAAATACAGAAACAACTCGATACGCAACCGCAGAAAACCAGCTTTTACTGCACACATTGTCAGGAATAATACAGAGTAAAATAAAACGGAGATCGGGAATCTAAGAAAAGACAAAACTGTCGATTCCGGATGGCATCCGTAATCCGGATTCTCAGCGGATGGTAGAAAATCGCTTATTATGTGCTGGCAAATCGTGAATGCTAGAACTGTTTTCGAGAACTCTCTGAAACACGTCGTCAGAGAGATAGAGAAAGAGCTCAGCCGTGATCAGTTGGGTGCTTCCTAAATGCAAACGTAGTTCGGCATCAGAAGAAAATGCTACTAAGGAATGGACTTATTCTGTTGTGTGTGCCTGTCACCAACGGAATGCGAGCCTCGACTGTTCCTTTGTTTTTTATTTGTTTTGAGAAATTTGTCTTTTTAAATCTGATTTTCCGATGCGGTAAATCCTCCGAGAAAACCAAAGCCCCCCTTTTTTTTGCTATTCAGGAAATGAACTCCATTCTTGAAGACAGTTTGCTATTTTATCTACTACGTTTCAATTACTCGCTCAGTCTTAAAATTGAATAATGATACCCAGAGGATATATATTAAACCAGCAAATCTTTTTTTATTTGGTGCCTCTTATAAGAAGAAAAAAAAAGTAATATACCATAGAGTACAAAATGTTTATATTCACATAACTATAGATTGACTCCATGAAATCATTATACTTATTAATTATTTATAATTGTGATTATATTATTTCATTATTATTCTCACTATTTTGATTTTTAGTAATTTTAATGAGAGTGACTTAACAGTATTCATTATACCCATATTTGCTTAATTCTAATTTGCCCAACATCGTAGTGACAATGAAAAATATCACAACGATATCGTTGGAATATAATACCAAATGATTATCTGATTTGACCCTAATGCTAAAATATGTTTCTGGTATTAAATTTTTTTAAAATAGCATTTTCCAATCATATTTCCACTAAAAAATTTAATTCAGAAAATTGAAAAACATAGAAGACGTTAAAAAAATTATAAAATCCCAAAATATAGTAGACTCTAAAGTACAAGCCATTTTTTTTACTTTATTCAAAATTATAATTTATAATTAATAATAAATGTGGTTTTTGAAGCATCGAAAGATAAGAATATTGTTTTTTTCCACAAATGAATCTCAAATCGAAGGCAGTCTAGCTTACCGTATATGTTTCGGTAAGCTAGACTAATTAAACATCTATCTTCAAAACATTTTTACCATGACAATGTTTATCCAGGATGACCATAAAAAATTTCTCCGATATAAGAACACCAGCCTACACACTCAATCATTGAAAGGAAATTTCAGATATTGTTGTTTGAAAGTATGATTTAAAACATTAGAATGTTACTGTAAAAAAAAAAAAAATCAAATATTCGAATGCTGATACCCATTTCCGAATGTCAAAACGGCCAAATCGATCAGCAGTTTTTCAATCATGGTTTAGAAAAAACATGATTCGTAGTAAAAACCATGATTCAAAGAAAATCACAGTAAACGACCAATGACAACACAGAATGAAGGTACATTGAGGTACTTAGCATACATAATTCACAAGGTAATAACCATGTGCAAAGTATAGTTTGTGGAAAACGTTAAAAAAGCAGTAATAAGAAGATTGCGCCTTCGATCAGATGTAGGAACGTGCCAACAAGAAGACACAAGGAAGCAACGAGGGAGCTGCTTTGTCTGAAAGGGGAAATGCCGCCGAAGCAGTACGAGTTAATTGGCGAAATCATGAACTTAGACGAGGTCCGTGATGCATAAAAACTGTACAAAATTTGGTAAAAATTTTTTTCCAGAAAGTGGTGTACGTGAGTCAGAGCAACAGTGTCAAGCGGTCTTTCCGATCATGGCGATCAAGATCGTTTGTTTGTATTGAAGCTGGTGAGAAAGAGCTTAAAACGATCACTGTAAGTTCATTACATACTGCAAGAATGTTTACCAATTCCTAATTTGGATGCACCGAAAACAACTGTCTTTAAGCTCTTGAGATCTGTTCTGCGGTTGTTTTCTTAACGATTCTCGCGCATTCAAATGTTGCAATCTGAAAACAAACAACAGAGTGTCGACTAAGAGAACTGTTTTCCTTTTCATATATGATAAAGATAGCAGGTGGCAGTGGCTGATATTATGGATGGATGAGGTACATTCCTACTTTTGTGAGAACAGAACGCAGTACGATGAACGACCTTATACATTGGATAATATTATTTAAACATTCGTGGAAATTAAGTGAAACACCGCATAGCAATTTATTTAACATTATAAGATAGTTTTAGGTGTATATTAAAAAGTATTTCTTATAAAATACTGAGGAAATAAAAATTTTCTTTTGTTGTTAATATTTAAAGAAAGTAATATTTTTAACGTAAGTTTAACCATAATTTAAAATGTGTGAATGAAAGGTTTTACGTTAAAATAAAATAGACTCAAATTTAATTACAGAAGTAGAAAGCATCGTTACCAATCTGTTTAAAAAAATTAAAGTCAAAATAATAATTATTGTTGCATAAGATAATATACTTAAATCATTTTTGTACAACTTTGATTTCTTCTAATAATTTTAGGAACTTTAATAATTTCTTAATAATTTAATTAGTAATGAAAAACTTATGAAGAATACCATCCTTTAGCTCATTTTTTGATTAATTAAATATCTAAATAAAAAATTGGTCTTGAAAGTTAAAATGAATTCCAGAACAGCATAATGAAATTTCATGTGACATATAGACATGTGTACTTTCCACTTTATATTATATATGCATCATATTTATTAATTAGAAGCTGATTGGTATTAATTACTTAATATTATTAGTTTGTGCAAATTAATCTGATTACAAATACGTGACTAGGTGGTCCACCAGAAATGTAATTTTTGACTGTTGCTTTAACCATTATTATTCTAAAACTGATAGACGGATATTTGTTTTAAAATGAATCGTTGTGATCGGGTTGTGTCTTCTCTATCTTTCTATGAGGAAGACAAATTTGAGTTAGTTCCCTTTAAGGATTTCTAGAAACGGAAAGCTATGCCGGATTTCAGATTCAGGAGCTAACATGATTACTTCAATGAATAGTTCATATGATATTTAATGCCATGCTCCCCCTTCATGAATTCCTGAGCCATGGATGGATGGATGTTGTTTTATGTGAAATTGGAACCACCACCATTGAATTAATGAATTCCATTTTAGCTTGTTGATAAAATGGTGAACTTCTGTAGTTAATTATAATATTGTTACAAATCTGTGATATTGCTTCTCAGCATGGTTAGTTCTCAACTGATTGCTTCTCAATCAGCTCTGTTGGATGTTTATCGGATACGAAATCAGTCATCTCAGGACTTGGCGATCATTTGGCGACAATGGCTTCAAAATAGATATTATTGGAAGCTTCTAGAGTTTTAGCTATTGACCAATGGGAAGCGAGATATACCTGATTGTTCCAGAACTTTCTCGCCCGGGAACTTTAAAAGGTCGGCAGTTTCAAGCCCAAATCAGTCGTGAAACGAGTCGTAATTGTGGAAAAAGTCAACGGCGAATAGTTGGATCAGTCTGGGGAAGCGCAAACGTTGTTGGAGCTCAAGCGATTGGTGAATTCAGCTGTGTGCCGAGTCCTGGTGTTTATTGTAGAAGCTGCTTCGAGTTGAGTAAGGAGTAGCCAGTCGTGCAGTAGTGAGTCGGCAGTTGGATACAGCTAAAGCGAGGAGACAGTGGAGAATTGCAGACGATTGGAGATATCGTAGATGAAGTTATGAAGTTACGCAGATTCCCTTCTCCTGCTGAATTCTGTCTGCCGTCTTGTATGCTGTGGTTGTTTTTATTACCGATTACTACTTGTGAGCTACTGTTTGTTGTAGTGTGTTTCTGTGTGTTGCTTGTGTTCGACTCGGCAGTATATTCGTTCTCTTTGTGTCCTTGTCTTCGCGTAAATAAAAGTCGTATTTTGTTGCTAAGGCCTACTGATTATGTTTCTTCATCGATCAGCAAATCGGAAAAGAACCCTTGAAGTTCCGTAACAATATTTAAAGACATTGTATTCTGTGACCGTTTTATTATATTCACGATGCAATTATTTACACATTTAAGCAATTTAGATATGATAAATGAAGAAATTACTAGTTAATTACTGTAAATTGATATTCAGAAGGAACACTTATTGGCAGTGGAAAAGGTTTAATAGCCCTTCTTGAAATAAAAGATTTTATTTGTCATTGAAAATATTTAAAATCCTCACTGAACTGAATTTTTACTAGAAAAAGGAAGGAGAATTTAATAATAAGAAGCCAATAGTGCAGCTTTGGAGGAAAAGAATTGAAAGAGAACGAAGAATATTTCAACGACTGAAACACAGAAGTTCTGTTCAAAGCAGAGAGAGGAAAATATTCTTACACTAATTGAATTTGTTTCCCAATACTTAAACAACGGACTTTTCCGGTGAATCGCTTGTGTGTTGAGAAGGCTCCTTTGTAAACAACTTCAATTTGTACAAAAAAAAAGCCCTTATTTACGCAAAAGTAATATTTTTTGAATTAGTTATTTTTACTGGGACGTTAAGTAAGCGTTGATTGTGATTCGAAAAATTATATTGTTGAAGGCGCAAAATTTTTCATAGATACTTTTTTCATTTCAAATGTTATATATTATGATAAATGATTAGAAATTGTCCACGGAATAGTCATTTATCTGCACATAACCAATTGACAACATTTCGGGAGGAAAATATTCAAATGTGGCTGTTCTTTTCACTTTCTCGTGCACGAAGTATAGAATAAATATTGCCATCACTAAAAAAATTCGAACGAGAGATTTTGATGAATCTCCATGTTTTCCTGAGTTCAAAAATCACATTTTTGGCATTATGCTTGTAATAAAGATAACTCAAAAACGCTTTGAAATTAACGAATGAGATTTGGTATATACTCTTCATACCAAACATATAGATTTCTATCAAAGTTTAAGCAAAAGCTATTCAGAGAAAGTCTGTTTGTCCGGCTGTTCAATTACAAATTAACCCGATAATTACAAAGCAAAGAGAGGTAGGTAGATAAAATTCAATGCATAGATTTAAAATATATAGTGTACATATTTATCAATATTAAACCAAGTCCAACAGAAGGCGAACGTCTGTCGGTGTGTATTTTTAAAAGCATGTCAGCGCAATAGCTCAAAAATACAATCAAATCTATCAAATTTGATATGATATTTTGTGACGGCAATTGCAAATGTTTACGAAATTTTGGTTTCATTTGGTTGGAAAAAAAGACCCTAAAACACAAATTCACTTCCATCAGAGAGCATGCGAGAAAGTTTTAAGGAGATCACTCCCGATGTTTTTTTTATTTTTTTATTCGTATGGAATCTCTAGCCATGATACAATAATGAGAACCGTAATTATATTTTAAATAGATCTAAGATTTCGATGTTAAGGTCATACTTATTCTACTTTTCACATATTTCACTTTCTCATATTTGAAGAATACAAAGGAAGAAAAAAAAATAGAGTAAATGTTGAAAGAATTCGAACCCGATCTCCAAGATTCAGATGTCTCTGAGTTCGAAAAAATCTTTTTTGGAAAGATGTCCAGAAAAAATCTTTTTGGACATCTGTGAACGCGATAATTAAAAAAAAAATCATTGAGCTAGACGGAGGAAATTTGGTATATAATCCCTACTTCATATTTTTAGATTTCTATCAAATTTTGAATGAAATCCATTTAGTAAAAGTCTGTCCATTTGTCCGAATATATATGTTAACAGTATAAGAAAACAGAGAGAGTTAGACTAATTAAATTTGGTACACAGATTTAAACAAAGGAAAAGTAGATAGATATCAAATTTGAAACCATATACAGTGGCTCCCAAAATTCAGTAAACACTATACTCTTTCTTCTTTAATTTTATTCTTTTTGAACTTAACATTCCTATTTATGGCCAATATTTATAAGAACGACAAAATATACATTAACAAAAGTATTAGGCTAAGAAAAAAACCCGGAAGAATCAATAATATTTTTATTACAGTCATTTTTATGTCAAAGTTACAAATTCCAAAGTAGCAAAATTGAGTATACATCTAGCAAAATCTGTCAACAAAAAGAGAAAAACTTAAATTAATATTTTGTTGTATATCCTTTTGCATTTAGAACAGCTTGTAAACGGTGTGGCATTGAGTTGATAAGAGTTGGAGCTGTTTGGCCGGATATTTTCGACCATTTTCCTTCTAATACTCTTTTTAAGTGTTCCTTGCCCATAATATCGTGTTTTTGAACTGAGTTTCCTAATTGCGCCCACATATTTTCAATCACATTGAGATCTGGAGATTGAGGAGGGGTGTGCAATTGCATTTTATAATTATTAAACAAACCATAACTTTATGCTTTATTGCATTTTATAATTATTAAACAACCATAACTTTATAATTATAAACAACCATAACTTAATGTTTATGCTTTTTCCTCGCCAATATTGATGTAAAAAAGTTATTTTTCGGACAAGTTCGTGACAAAATCTTGGCGATTTTCTTTCTGTTAGACTTTCTTCCTTTAAAAAAATACTTTAAAATATATAACTGTATAATATTCTTTTTTTTATGAATATAAAATCAGATATGTCTTGTAGGAACACGTTGTGAGTAAAGCAACTCATCATCGCAAGTCATTGTGGTTCACACGTAACTAAATATTATAAATAATTGCTAATGTTTTGTATTTGTTTAATTGTTATAACTGTTTATGTTTGTTTTTGAAGTAATTGCAGCAAAAATATTTTATATATTATTTTGTGTTAAATGAAACTGTTCTTCTGCTGTTGCATCTGGCAACGAGGATTATGTTGTAAAAAATGAGAGAAGAACGAGTGAGATGCTCGCTGTTACTTGGAATTGGCGTAGTATGTGTTTTGATTTTAATTTCTTTAAAACAATTTCAATCGTTGGGCGTAATATGCTCAATAAGAAATGTTTATTTTATGTATCGAGCTTTTACAATCTGCACTTTAAAACGCAGCCGATAGTCTCAACCATCTGACATATTAGATATAGAAGTGACAGTTGGAGATATTAATGCCTCCAAAAAATAAAGAAGGATGAAGAACAAATAGCTTTAACATGCTTAGATACGGTTGTATCCATCATTACTCGGACTAAATTCAAAATGAAAAAGGCAGAACAAGATACAATCAAATCCTAGCTCGATAAATTAGAAGAAATTATATTCTCTCAAATGAAGAAAATTTCAAAATTAAATGGCAAAATTGAAACCTTACAAGACAACAATATTAATAACGCCAAAAATATGGCTACTTCTCATCTGAAGGAGACATCTACATACATATGCCAAAATAGCAGCTAAGCCTAAAACAATATTTAAAAAGATTCCTCCAAAATTTGTTTCATTAATTTACCCTAAAGAAAAAGAGATATCTTCAGAAGAAACAAAAGCATCCTTGTTAAAAAATATTGCTCCAAGTGAAATTAATGTGGGGGTAAAAAATATTAAAAAAATAAGAAAAGGAGTTGTGGCTGTCGAATGCGATTCAGCAAATAGTTTAGAAAAAATACTTCAAGAAATTCAGGTAAATCCTCAACTTAAAGGAAAAAAAATGATATTAAGAAACCAAATACGAAAAAACCAAGCTGCATTATTTATGATGTGGCTATTGAAATTTCTAAAGAACAGCTCTTAGAAAAATTATGCAAGCAAAATGAAATAAAAAAAAAGACATTTCGGGGCTCTTCAAATTAAATAGTAAAAACAATAATAAATGTCTTTGGGTTATTCAAGCAGAGCCTCTAACATTTAAGCTTTTGATGAAAAAGAAAAAATTATTCAGAGTGGTCTCGACTATCTCCCAGAGAATTTTTAAGACCTACCAAATGTTACAAATGTAACAGATTCGGACATATAAGTACTAATTGTTCCAATATGGAGACATGTTCAAAATGTGGACAAGTGGGACAAAAACATGACTATTGCAAAAATTCGCCTAATTGTATGAATTGTGTTGAAGCAAATAGTAAATTTAGTTTTAATAGATATGTATGACATAATCCAAATGATAATAAATGCCCAACTTTAGAGAAAGAAATTGAGTATTTAGTTAAAAGAATCCAATATGTGTAATTCACTTTTTTCTGAACTTCAAATTGTACAACTGAACTTACATCATGCAATTTCTGCCACTAAAAACCTTAATAAAGGAGCAGAAGATCAAGAAATTAGTATTGCATGCATTCAAGAAATTTATCAAAAGAATAATAGACCAATTGGTTTTCCCTCCAATGTTAAAACTTTCTTCTCTGACAGAGACAATCTGAAATCAGGTATCATAGTCTACAATAAATATCTTCAAGCAATAAAGGTTTTCTCTTCCAGTAATATCATTGCTGTAACTATTCCTTTTCGCAAATCTATTTAATGATTATCTCAGTTTACTATCCTCCTTCAGAAGAAATTGAAACTACTTTAATTGAATTGGAAAATTGTTTACAGCACTCTCATGATAGAGTATTGATTGCAGGAGATTTTAATGTAAAAAGTACAATATGGGGCGATGATTTTGAAGATTATAGGGATCGTATATTACTTGAATTTCTCTTTTCAAAAGGACTTGTTGTTTTAAATGATGAAAATTCTCCTCCAACTTTTGGTGTTTCGTTAGGAAGATCATGGATAGATATTACCATTAGTGAACCTATATTATCAGAAAATATTTTTAAATGGGAAATTGATTTAGAACCAACTAGCAGCGACCATAATAGCATAAGTTTTTCACTTTCTACTGAACGACCAAAAATGTTCAAAGATGATAGAATTTACATAGAAAACTAGAGTTTACAAAAATTTAGAGTTCTGCTTACCAAAGATTTCCAAAAGATGGAAAATATATAAAAACAAAACCTGGATATTTATGTTGAGAATATAACAAAAACTATAATATCTGCCTGTAAAAATAGTAAATTAAATAAGTTAAACAAACACCTAAAGAAAAACAATAATTGGTGGTCTAGAAACTAGAGGTTCTAAGAAGTGATGTGAGAAGAGCAAAAAGAAAATTGT
Source organism: Argiope bruennichi (assembly GCF_947563725.1). Taxonomy (NCBI): domain Eukaryota; kingdom Metazoa; phylum Arthropoda; class Arachnida; order Araneae; family Araneidae; genus Argiope; species Argiope bruennichi. Next base: position 139,614,099 of record NC_079154.1, on the reverse strand, counting down.
TTAAGGCCAAAGATATAAGAGACAAGAAATTTCGAATGCTGGTTAAAGAAGCAGAGGCAACGTATAAAATGAGTTTATATTGGGCAAAAAGAAATGATTGGTCTAATTTATGTGAAAATGTGACATCAAGTGAGCCATTTGGAATTCATTTTGATATGGCTAAAAATCCAGACAATAAATCCTTCCAACTGAGTGCGATTAGAAAAATTGATGGTTCTTTAGCCGAATCTCCTAAGGAAGCGATAGACGCTTTACTTGAATTTCACTTTCCCTCGGATGATAGTGATACTACGCTTTTTCATGAAAATATTCGAAAAAAAAAATAGTCGAATTCCTCCAAATTCTCTAAATGATCCTCCATTTTCAATTTTCGAAGTGGAACATACTATCAACAGTTTAAATAACAAAAAAGCGCCAGGTCCGGATGGTATTTCAGCAGAAATTATTAAAGAAGTATTTAAATGTAATAGCAAAAGTTTTGTTGATATTTATAATAGATGCCTGCACCATGCATAGTTCCCTGCAAAATGGAAAGTAGCACGTGATGTTTAACAAGTCAAATAAAAAAGGTCCAGATCCAGCAGCTTTTCGGCCTTTTTGTGTTCTTGATTTCCTTGGGTAAATACGTGATAAAATGATTACACAGAGAATATTCTATCATTTATTAAAAAATAATTATCTTCAAATCAATATTTATTAATGAGAAAAGTACAACTGAAACAATTATTCGCATTAAAAATTGGATTGCGGATGCAAGAAATAACTCAAAACATAGTGTTATAATTTCTTTAGATGTGAAAAGTGCTTTTAGTCGAGTTTCGTGGCCATTAGTGCTACACAATTTGAAAAATATGAATTGCTCCAAAAACCTTTTTAATGTGGTTTCAAGTTTCCTCAACGACAGAAACGTTTTTCTAATTGACGGCGATCAAATTTTTAATAGAGAATATTCAACTGGATGCCCTCAGGGTTCTAATTCTGGACCTCTGTAATGACTTCCAGTAGGTAATGAAGCACTGCAAATTAATTTTGGAGAAGATACTAAAATAATTGCATACGCTGATGATTTTTATCTGTTTGTGGCAGCAACTAGCAAGCATAAAATTCAAGATCTGGTTTATTAGGCATTAGAAAAATTAGATTGTTGGAGTAAGGACTCTTTACTAATTCTTTTAAGGTTGCTTTTGCGCATGAAAAAACACAGCTGATTCCTTTTGGTATAATAGGGCGTTATAAACACCCTCCGTATTGTTCTTATGTAGGTAAACCAATCAAGCTTACAAGAAATATGAAGATTATTGTTGATGACAGATTAAATGGTATGGCCCATATAAATCATCTCGGAAGCACGATGACTAAAATTTTAAATAGACTTACAGTTGCCAAATACAGTAGAGGAATATCAGGAAAAATTGTCAAAATTTTATACAAAAGAGCCCTGGAAAGAATTTTAGTATATGCAGTTGCAGCCTTGTGGAAGGACGCAAATAGACAAAGGCAAAAGATCAATAGTGTACGACGTAAAGAACTGTTAGCAATAACGGGGGCTTTTCGTACAACATCTACAGCAGCTCTACAAATAACTAGTGGATTTGTACCAGTAGATCTGATATGTGATACTGAAACCGCTTGGTATTGGATAAAAAAATCCCCATAAATACATCAATACTTTTGGCCAAACAATTCAGGACTCTAAAATCATTGGTTATGAAAATAGATGGGTTCACCCCAGTAAGATTGAAAAGATACAGTGGGAAAAGATACAGTTTCTGTAGTGACAGCTCCGCATTCAATCTATACAGATAGTTCGAAAATGAATGAACAAGTTGATGCGGTTTTTTGTGTTTTTGAGGGCGAAGATAAAATTGAAGAGTTTCAGTATAGGCTTGAAAATCACTGTTCAATTTTTCAAGCAGAATTTTTTGCAATATGGCATGGTTTAAATTGGAAAAACCATAATAAACCGTATTTGCATTATCATCTATTCACGGACAGCCTTAGTGTATTAAAGGCTCTTCAAATTCTCAACCCCAAAAATAATTCAGTAGAAGATGTTAAAAGTCTGGTAGATGGAATATTTCTTTACACTGGGTTAAAGCCTACATTGGCATCAAAGGTAATGAACTAGCCGATCTGGCTTCCAAAGCTGCTTCATTTAAACCTGCAATTGACTATTACCTTGGAGAATCTGAAAGAACAATCAAAACTAGTCTTCGTAAAATTCTCATAGATGAATGGCAAATTAAGATTGGAAAATAATGAAAAAGGTCGCTTTAGTATCAGTATCTTTTCTCAGGTAAAAAAAATGGATGTATTGACAATAAATATTTAGCCCAATTAACTACAAACCATGGACTTTTCCCGCATTATCTTAAAAGATTCAGTTTGAGAAATTGTACTTGTAGATGTGGTAATGATTCTGATGACATTCCACACTATATTTTCCATTCCATCATCATTTGAGAGAAATTATTAAACATCAACTAAATATTTCCCAAATTCTATTAAACAATAAATTGACTTTTGAAGCTCAAAATATTTTGTATTTCTATAACATAATGAAAACAGAATTTTCCAAATTGAACAATAATTTATCCTGGTTTGTCAAGCACTGTTAAAAGTGGACAGTACCTAGTAAGTACAAGAAAAAAATGCAAAAAGAACTCTATCTGACCTTTTGTTCCTGATTCATGGACTCTACCTTAGACTGAGCCATTGTATATATTTATTTTTCTGTTTGTTTATTTTTTCATTTGTTTATTTTTATTTTTCACTTTGCTTTTTTTTGTTTATATTTTTTCTCTTTGCTTTTTTTTATATTTAATTTTTTTTCTTCTGTTTTCTAAATTTAAATTGCCTATCTTCGGTAAATTTTATTATTTACAAATTATGTTTCAATAATGCTGTTGGAATATTATGTAGATTCTTCTGCTTGGGCCATTTAGACCTCTCCGCTTTTTCTTCTTATGCCTGCTCCTTTATTTTTATTTATTTATTTATTTGGCTGTTTTTAGCGAAAAGTACACAAGATTATGAAGTAAAAAATTTGAATAGCTAGTCCTTTGATAGCTATTTAAATTCTATTTTTTAAAATTTTATTTATGATCTTTTACCGATGTAACGCCACTTTTGGCACACACCTAATCATCATCAGAATATATATTCACCTATCAATCGGCTAGTTGTGAGAAATACAGATATATTTTTTGATTTACAATTTTTATGTTTTATCAAAAACTATGTCGGTTAGTAAGGAATATACAATAAAATTCAGATTACAAAAAAGTTTCTAAAATAGTACTAAAGCCTGTGAAATTCCGTATTTTATATTTGCAATATAGCGTGAGAAATAACTTATTACATTCGTAAAATCAGAGACAACCAACTTTAAAAAATGCTGTACACCTGAATTCAGATGCTTGAAAATTCTTTACTTATCTCTTCAAAATCGAACAGATGTTCCTCGAGAGGGATCAAACTGGAAAATTATCCCATCATCCTTTCCTACACCCCCATGTACCATATGCTTCCCCCACCGCCACACACTTTTCTCCATAAAAGGGAAAAGCCACAGAGTCAGCAAAGTTTAAATAAAAGAAATAAAAATGCTCTGATCCGAGATCTCGAGTAGCCTAATGACAGGTTAAATCTACTCAATTAAAAGCTCATCAGAGAGCGTTACCTAAAAGTTGATGATATCCCTTCTTAGCCGTCGATAGAAGCGCACCATAAGTGCGGTCGAAGCTACTGCGTTTCATTTTTTCGTTATCTATGCTTAATGGAACAGGGGTTCTATTTTTAGCCGTAATTAATGCAGTTGGATTCGAACTTCCTATTCTGGGCAGATGCCTTTACTTCGGATAATGGTTAATGGTTTTAACTTCGTTGATTCATAAAAATAGTATTCTATTATAATAGGTCTTTTCTTCTCATTTGCACTTAGGAAATATTTTTCTAGCTTTATGATAAGCGGAAATTCCATTTAGCAGAATGCTGAAATACTGAATAAGTTTCTGAATAACTTAGCAGCCATAATAATTTTATATTAACAGAGTAAATGTACCTAATCACAATTACTTCTATCTTCAATTACTTAATTTATTAGTTATGCACTAACATTTTAATAAATGTTTTTGTCATAATTTTCAAATTTTTAATAAAAAATATTTCTTTCGCCTCCCATTTTTTAAATAAGTTAAGTAAATTATTGATTTTTTCATTTAATAAAGTATTATTTTCAATTTTATAAACTTAGATACCTTTTACAATTCATGTTTTATAATTAATACGAAAATGTATAGCTAACGTTTTCTCATATTCACAAAAATATAGCTCCCTTATATAGAAATAAAACCTAATTAAAAAGTAATCTATTAATTGATAAATAAATCGCGAGAATATCAAAATTTTATATTGCCAATAAGAATTAATATTATGTAAAATTTCAGAATTTGACTATCAGTCAGAATATCTCAGAAACAGGAAATGCAATACTATACTACAAAAATCCATCTTATCAAACGTGAGATAGTATAAACCATATTAAAACATGTGGAATGAAGTTCAGTTGTAGCATGCAATATTCTAAAACTTGATTAACACACTGACTGCCGCAAACGCGCCCGTGCGGTACAGATAATATGTAATTGTACCAAACCATCGATGTTATTAGACGACTCCTTCTCTATTACAGTTAAAAGACAGCCAAGAAGGGGTCACCTAATTAAATAGATGACCCGGATATCAGGCGTGAGTCGTGGCAGCAAACGTGTTAAAGCATTAAAAAAAAAAAAAAAAAAAAAAAAAAAAAACCTTAATTATAAGATAAACTAATAAAAGATGGAATTTTTTTCTGATTTACCAAAAAAAAACGAATTAGAATATGTGTCATATTTATTTGATAATATAAATAATTGCCCAATAAATGTTATATATTTGGAATAGAAATTATTTAATTCACAGATTTATTGCCTCGAAAACAGTTTTATTAATGTGTTTCCACATTTCAATATGAGAAATATTTTACTTAGAATGATTTCAAGTAAGCAAATCAATTGTCTTTTTCTGCTCGTAGTTGGATCCTTTTTAAAAGTAAAATTTAAATTTAAAACGCAATAACGTACTTCGAACTAAGACATTACTAATTTCCTGTAGTTCGCATTTGCCCATCGTTCACTTTCTTAGAAATTCAAGTAACTAGAGACAGGACTGGAGATTTCCACTTCCGATTTCCAAACTGGATTCCCTACATCACGTGACATGAATCGGAAATGGAGCACTACTAGATTGTTGCCAGAGGAAATGTGGAATTGCGAAAGAGCGCCAGCTAAAAATCTTCTTGATGACTTATCGGTGAATATTCGCTGATAAATATCAGAGGGAATATTTCGATTTTTTCCCCATTCCTAAGATTAAAAACTATTTCTGAAAAGATTCTTCACTAGTCTTTTTTATTTTTTTACAGAATTACTGTATTTTTTTAGGTGTTATCTACCTAATTACCGGATTAATTAGTTCAGATATTGTAAAGCGGAGAAGATAAGTTTTAGATAAAAAGTACTTGAAATGAAGTCTGCAAAGGTTTTTCGAAAATTTGTTTTAAAATTACGGATGGGAATGTCACGGTCCTGTTTCTTTTTTTTTTTTTTTTTTTTTTTTTACAAAGTGAAAATCAAGTGGTTTCTAAAGCTAAAATTTCTTTAAAGAATATGAAATAAATACTTACAGCCATTGTTATCATAGCATCAAAGGAACAACTTTAAAATCAAAGCAACGTTAAATGTCATTTATATTATATTATTTATACATTTATTATTTCATTTTAATCTGGTCTAAATGCGATGATTTTTGGGAACGTTCCTACGGATATAAAATATATCTTTGTTCCTATTTATAATTGATAATTTTTTAAAAATTGTCTGGATTTTATTTTAAATAAAAGAAGAATATTATTTTAATTATTTAAAACTACAATAAGTTTAATTATCAAAATATATGCCAAGAAAATTCTTTTTAAAATTAAGTAGCTATGTCTCTTGTATTCTTCTTTCACAATCTTTTATATCAAAATTCACACAGAAAGAATATATAATAAAACTTTTTGTAAAGAGATTCTTTATTGAAATTACTGCTATTCATTAACAATTGAATAAATTTTCAAACTGTATGTAAAATAGCTTCAATTCACTTGGCAGTACAGCTGAATGTAGTCGTAACTATAAATGGCCATTACATTTTTCTTCTGGAAAATGTGCATCATCTTACGAATCCTATTGATCTGATCCAGTGACATTTATGACAAAGGCATCAAAAGACTCCACTGTGATAGAGTATGCCTCGTGTATATAAACTGCGGCATAGTGAGAGTGGAAAGCCACTTCTTCCTTCCACATACATAATTGAATCATTGGGAATCCATGAATTGAAACATATTTTGGAATTATGTAAGTATCTGAGCACAATGTAATAGCACATGCTACCTATTTTTCAAACAACGCTTCTTGTGCAATGCATTGGAATTAAGGAAATATAATTACAGTTCATTATTTGGACTCAGATACTTAAATGTAATTTTTAACGAATCTCTGAGTGATAATGCGCGAATGTGAAAATGCTTCATTTTTGTTATTTCGCAACAATTTACTAGTTTGCGTAGTTGCACGTGTATACATTTGGCAATTGCCAATTGGTATATATAGATACATGTGATTTTACAGTGACACGCAGCTGTGCATGCCATAATATATAGCATGTCTTATGTAATAATGCAACGTCACACGCCATTTCCTATAGTCAATACTATAGTCCGGAAAATTAAGATGCTCTCGAATAATCGTTATCGTCCACATCAGTCTGAATTTATTTCATTTGTGGGTAAAAAAATGGAAATAAGAAAATTATTTTATTATTTTCATGAAAACAATGAATAAGTATTATGTATGCCAGGTTTACACTCGGCCATTTATATGAAGGCCAGTACGCGGCGCATGCGTAGAAAGGCTGAAAAATGCAGTTCGGTCTATGGCAAGTATTTGTCCCAATGGGATAACAACATGCCACTGTACTGTGTTTTTACTTACTCCGCATGCGTTTGTAGAATTTGGCAGGTTTTTTGGCCTGAAAAAAATTGATAACTTATCATAGATTAATTCTGACATTTTTTGTTCTTTGTTCTTTCTGATGCGAGGTTGCGTTTATTTATTTATTTCTACAGTTTCCCACATTTAGATACGCTGACTTTTTATTTTTATTTTACCATGTTTCTTTGAGTAAATATCCATATTTTAATTCAATACGCAGTGAAAAAGAAAAATTCAGATACGTCAAACGGCAATTTAAAGCCAATCATGAAATGTCTGAATCTCTCTTATGAAATCAGTTTCTTTCTGCGCATGCGCTGCCCACTGGCTGTCTTATTACTGACTGACTGGAAACCCAGAATAAGCATAAGCATAAGAAACGTCGAATTCGAGATTTTGATAAATCTCCGTACATTTTAAATCATAGTTTCCTAATCTATATTACATTACTCCCTGAGATTATGCAATAGATGAATAGAATTATGCAAAAGCACTGTTCGTAATGAAGGAAAATCTAAAATATAAAGAATTAAACGAAATAAAATTATCTAAATTCCTTTCCTTGCGTAAATGAATGAAAGTTATGGAAGTCTGAAAGTTACTGGGTACAAGTGAAAGAAGATCCCTTAGAATTTTGTGTTGCCCCTTTCACCGACGTACAATGAGCGGAATAAACACGCTCGTGTTATGGGAATGAATTGTGGTACTTGATATTTAAGGACTTCCGGAATCCGAAAAAGCATGTTGTAGAATTACGATTATTTGCCTGTAAACAAGATAAATTTTAAAAAAATAGCTAACTAAAAATAAAATTTGATAGATTGATCTAATATCAAATTATAGACTCTTTCTGAAATTTCAGTAAGGGGGAAGCCTTTTTGAACTTGATAAATGAAAAATACAATTAACCAAATAAATGAAATTCGGCATATAGTTTTATTGCTAGAGATTCCAACTGTTATATATCGGTCTAATTACTCGCGTGTACGTAAATTTGAAAGATCAAGATAAAATATAAATAACTTACTAAATGAATCTGTAGGAATTGATTTTAATAAGTCATATTTACATCAAAATACAGTCTTTTATCAAGGGATTTGCTTAACTTTTTTAAAACAGATGTCTTGGTAAGTGCTTGCTTATTCATACGGATGTAAATATGAACACAATTAGTTGGCTAAGTTAAATTTCGTATATGGTTATTAATTATCGTAATTGTAAATTCTATAGCATGTTTCATTTTCGGGGAATCAAAAGGAGATATCCAAAAAGCGTTTCAATTTTCTCCCTTTTTCTGACAGACGAAGCTTAGTGCAATATGTGTCATACTGTGGAAGTATGAGGCGGTATCAAGACGAGCTCTGTTTTAAAGAAACCAATATGAAGCTCTGTTTTAAAGAAACAATTTATATGCTCGAAAACTGACACCTGCACAGTAGCCTCCTAACCTGAATGATCTGCTGTCATTCGTCTTCGATGTCCACTTCCGAGTGTTATGTACTTTATTACTTAATCTTACACAAAGTATAAAGAAAGTATTGAAAACGTAAAAACAAAGAAAAGAGAGCGATTTTTAATTTATGACGAATTTTCACGTTTTAGACCTTCCTGAGTTCCTAAAACACACTTGTGGAAAATATCTGTCTATAACAAAGACGATACGTTCAGCTAGAAGAATGAAATCTGGTAAATGGATTTCACACCAAAATTGTAGATTTCTATCAAACTTTCAGTGAAATCGATCCAGAGAGAATATGTCTGCCCGAGTGTAAGTAAACAGCAAAAGGAAGATGGATAAAATTCAATTTCACATCTATTGTGTATCTATTTGGAGTCATATCCAATGAAGGGGTTGAAGATATGTCGCTCTGTATTTTTAGAAGCATTTAAAGGCAATAGTTTAAAAATGCAATCAAATAGATCAAATTTGGTGCGTTTGTGACGGGAGTCCTGTGCCAAATTTGGTTCCATTAGGTTGGGGGAAAACGCCTCTAAATCACAAATTCACTTTTATTAGAGAGTATGCGAGAAAGTTTTAAGGAGACCACTTCTGATGATTGTTATGGGTGTGAAATCTCCCGCTTTCTTCTAGGGAAATTCTTTATCTCCTGAAGCCCGTGCGCCACTTAAAGCACTTTCAATGATTCTTGGCAGTATCTGCATGATCTTGTTGCGTCATGCTCATCGTCTTGAAGTAAATTTGCAAAGTTTCACACAACAATTTACATTCATTCTTTATTCACGTTCGAATTGTAAAAGCGATAAATCGCGTGGTCAAAAAAAAAGTTACGCTGCGAATGAGGAATAATAAAGCTATGCCTTCTGGTACTTTGGTTTGAGTGTTTTGATTGTGATTGCGAGATTGGTTGAGAGCATGATACTATATTGCTATTTGTTACTGTGCTACAGAACTAGTCTCGAAATTTTTTGCAATCATCCCATATGTTTATAAAATCGAAGAGGAATAATCACCACTCGAAAAGATTATCGAATTCTCTTAATGAAACAATAGACAGATTCGAAGAACAAAAGGTTTTAGAAAAGTAATTGCAGGATAGGTTTTAGTTCCGTCGAACGAAGTGCAGTTTATGACTGTGTTTCATATCTTCAACCGACTTATCGACATCCAAAATCAATCATCATAATAGGTTGATCATGAAAATTGCAGGTAAAAACTGACGATATATGAAGTTAAATAACTAACTTCCCTGATGGATGTAACCGATCATAAATCAGATCCCCGTGTTTCTGACCCCCTCAAATGAAGGGAAATTGGATGGGAAAATCATGTTTGACCTCGCAATTCTATAATTCAATTGAAATCCATATCATTCACAATTCTCATCTAAATTCCCGAGACATGCGTTGGAGTGAAGTGAATGGGAACGTTTCATAGAAGCCGCTGTTGCACGTCATATCATCCGAGCTTATTAAGGATAGGATTCATTACCCTCCACTTAAGTGGAATGGAATCTTCCTCTCAACTTGAGGTCGAATGGCGCATTAACGCTCCACATTTTGAAATTGCAAGATTATGAGATTTAATTATTCATTTCGGAACCTAGTTTAATTTATTCGAGAAGATTCTTAATTACCTGTAGTTTGTTACATATTAAACACTAGCTCAAACACTCGCCTCTCAATTTCTTTTATTTGTCACTGTCTAGTTCGGAGAAGAAATTCAGAAATGCATTATGGACTTTTTTTTTTTAATCTTATGGCTGAATATGAGAACTGATCTGCAATTTCGTGATTAGAATATTAATGAATTTCATTTATTCAAGTCGTCGTGGTAATATTCAAAGGAGAGAGATATTTCTCTTTAAGGATCTTCTCTTAAGGATGAAATTATCAACACTGATCAACAGTTTTGATGCCAATGCCACAATGGTCAACATATTTCGTTAAATGCTGTATAATATTAATCAGTATTTGTAAAATATTGTTGCGTACTGAATAACATCGCACAGTATTTGCTGTGCTACCTGGGTAGCTCATATGACATCTTGCAGAAGTATAGAGACAGAAAAGGCAGGCATAGTAAGAAAGCCCAGAGAAAAATCTATAATATACAAATAATTGAAATCTCCATTTGAAAATTTTCTGAGATTAAATATTTCGAGATATTTACAGTCATTCATTAATCCCCTTAAACCTTCTTTTCAATCAGCAATTATCAAATATCTCGTAAAGTGATCACAGAAGAATCGTTTAAGACCTTCAAAATGATAAATGCCATTCATTTTAGACCAAGTTTCTAATAAACTTAAAAGTCGCATTCAATCCATGCAAATTGCAACTAGAGTAATCATTCTTTTGTAGAAGCTCACAAAATTATGAGTCGCACAGCAGATCTACATTTTCACCCTCCAGTCACGCTGTAGTGTGACTTTAATGCTTTCCAATCAATAGAGGCACTCTCATTTTTAGCAGCATTTAAAACACCCAAGAATTACTAATTAGTGTGAAAGAGCGGTTGCTATTGGCAACCAGAGAATTATTAATGACCCCCCTGAAAACTGGAAAACTATTTTAGAATTTTTGAATGAGATTTTCATCGTACTTTATTTCCTTTTAATGGAATGAGGTTTATTTATTTAAAAATCTTTCATACGTATACTTAATTAGTAGGTATTCGAAATAGACTTCCTTTAAGATTTGCTAATTAATCTCTAATTATCGCAAAAATCTCTGAATGTGAATAGGATTAGTTTTGGAGTCAAAAAATGTAATTAGAAGTATAAATTGCGAATGCAAAAATAAATGGAAGAATTCGAGCAAAATTAACAAGGTGATTAAATTCTTAATAAATATTGAACTGTCGTTTCCTCTCAGGCAAAGGAATTATTTTATTTTCGTTTTCGACTTATAAGCTATTCGTAAATCCTTTCCAATTTGATGATTATGAATATTTTAAATCTTTTTGCTCTTGGAGAAAAAGTAAATCTATGTCAATTAACGTATAAAAATGATAATTCAAAAATGCTACTAATCAAATTGTTCAAATATAGCATCTTGTCTTGATGTATAGGAAATTATGGATTACACACGTGAGGAGAAAAAATAGCATTACTCCATTTTATTAAAAAAAGAAACCAGGTATACGAGATGGTTAATTTTTTAAATCATAAACCCGACAGCTAGATGAATCAAGGCTGTTACATCAAATTTTGTTGTTTTCTAAACAGTATTTTCAGTTTCGCTTTCATTAGCAAGATAGTACTTTCAACTGGCTTTCATTCCATATAAAAATATAACAATTGTTAAAATAACAACAACGAAAAGCATGCAATCAAATCAAATGATGTATGAATCAATCTTAAAGTATGATCATTGTACGATTTTCGGACAAGAGGCTTGAATTTCTATATTTTATCACGTAATTTATCAGCGTTAAATCGCGGTATTTTTAAATTATATTATTCAAATTGGTCATGCTATTCCATCCAGGAAGGATATTTAAAATATTGTTTTTTTTAATGCAATGATTATTTGTAGGAAAATGTACAACAGTCTATAGCGAATAATTATAATTTCCAAAATATATATCGGTATTTCTCAATAACATTTGAATGGAAAATACAGAGGTGCAGTCTTTTATGAACAAATAAAGCGAAAAACATCTTTAAAGGGAATTATATAAGAGATCGGGACAAGAGAACACCTGATATTTTTATCTCAAGTATCTGCAGAAATTACAACACTGAACATGCAACTCGTGTAATTTCTTATAGGAATACTTACAGAATTATATGGACTTAAGAAACTGTATGTGCAAATCACGTTGTATTAAGTATAAAGGTCCTTACTAAAAGCTGTGAAATAAAAAGAAAGACCAGAATGTCCGAAATACACTTAACTTCAGAAAATGATAATCTCACCACAAGATTTATATTCCTTAAAGTAAGAAATAGCTAAAAGCAGAATCTAATTTTAAAAACTCAACATAAAAAAAATTGCAACAAAGACGGCCACAAAACTTTCGGTGGCTGCAGGGACTTGGTGGTAAGGCTTCGGAATCGAAGGGTTTCAGGTTCGTGACCTCATTTCATCGAAGAAGTACCGTGTAAGAGGGTCTGTTGCACGTTAACTGTTTCGGGGCCAAACATACTCCTGCTGGTGTGTTGTGGAAATTTGAAGAGGGGGTGCCAGCTCACGTGTCGTCCTCGTTATCTGACCACGGCTCAAAATTGCAGGTCCGTCCCAAAATACCGTTGTGTCGGTTTAAAATGGGACGTTAACATAACTAAACTAAGCGAACTTTTTGTTTCCTTCCTAAAAGTGAGCATGCATGAGTAACGGAAAATAACATCAACTAGAGATTAGAAATTTAAATTTAGTAAAAAAATACCATATCAGTATTCAGAGGAAAGCTTCATTGTTGAAACATTATTTTGCATTGCAACAGGTAAAGCAGCTGAACATGGCGAATTTAATGACATTTTGATTTTTTTTTTTCTTTTTTTCTGTATGTGTGATACTATTCGTTATAACAAAAGAGAAATTGTACAGTAAATTATACACTGAAAACCAGTTAAATCTATTCAAGTGAAAATTGCTATAGACAACAGATATAGAGGAAGGATTCAGCAAATAGGCAATACGATGGTAGTAAGAAATGTTAGAGTGCTGTACATTACAGAGCCAGGCAATTTTACATTAGCAGAAAAAATATTAGGTAAAATTTCCTACCATTGCGAGGAAATGGTAGGATATATAAATACTGGCAGAAGCACAACTATTAGGCGAGTATAGAATCACTGACATAAGCACTTTTTTAATGTAAAAAAATTCAAATGGCAGCAAAACATTGAAAACTCATTTAGGGATCTACGTGGAATGCTCGAAAGTTGCTACTAGCTAGCGAACGATTAAACAGAGTTGTTACTCCTCCTCTTAAAATCTTAGATAGCAAAATGGATGATGAATATCTTAGTCATCAGGGTTTTAAAAGAGAAATGAATTTTTTTTTGTCCATTGTATATATAGATTCTGTCTTTTTAGCTACAAAATACTTACTATTTTACTTTATATTAGCATTATTTATACATTTTTTTTTTGGAAATTAATTTCTAGAATAGGTACCAGGAAATAGATCATATATTTTCTATACCTGTTTTCTTACCGAATAAAATTATGACATAAAATTACAATTGTAGTAACAAGATCTCATCCAAATTTATTCAAAATCATTGGGTTTTAGATTTATCGCGTTTACATGAAGTAGAAAGTATAGGCTGTCAACTCTTTGAATGAATCCAAAATTTGCAATGAATCTGCACTTTAGATACTAAAACTGTGAATCCAATTTCATTCAAATAAACTGTTTCCTAGTTTTAACTATTGCATGCAAAAACAGATCGACGGAGATCAATCCCTAGATAAATTTATTATGTATCTATATTACAAATGCTACACTTGTGTACCAATTTTTATATGTGTAGCTTTTCATGTTTTGTAATTATAGGACATTTTATATATCTGACATTGAACATTTTGTAGTTATCAATTTTTTTTATTCGTATAGCCGGATAGACACACTTCCTCTGCATTAATTTCGTCCAGAATTTCATGAAGCTCTATAAATATAGAGTGAGGACCGTGTATCAAATTTAGTCCGCTGAGTTTTGAATGTATTTTAGGTATTGTGCTCACACACAAACAAAATTCCGAAAATGTGTTTTTCGAACTCATTACTTGGAATTCTTTGACGATTGTTGTACTTTCCCTTTGTGTACTTCGCATATGAGAAAGCAATATCCACAACTACAGCCGCCGAGAGCAGAGATCTTGACCCTATTGGAATTGAAAAAAGTGTCAATGAAAGCGCGGGATATGAATAAAGGACAACTTCGTTCATGCTTGAGTAATAAAAAAATTGCACCCAGAGGAATGAATGGCATACAGTGCGAAACTAACCGAAAATAATAATTTAATAAATAACATTAGGGTTTCCTTGTCCAATGCTCTTCCTCTCTCTTGTCTCCAACGTATTGCGTTGGCATCACTTTTGCTTTGTAGTACACAAAGAGAAATCATTAATAATCAAATTCGAAATTCTCATAAATCCCAACGTTTCCCCGAAAAACTCATTTTTGAAATTTTAACCATCCGAAAATTCAAAAACGTTTTGAGCTCGATGGATGAAATGAACATCTTCACACTGAATTCGTAGATTTATGGGAAGAATCCATCCAGAGATTGATTGTCCAGCTGTTCGAAGATATCTACAAAACGAAAGATGGATTAAATTTGGTACATTTTAACATTTAAATTCAAATCAGATTTTGAAACAAATTCGATAAAGGATTAAGCATCTGTCAATCTTCTTATGAATACACTGCCTTATTGTATGAAATCTGTTACTTGATTTTGTGATTATAATTACAGTTTATATAAAATTTTTGTTTCAATTGATAATAAAAAAATTCATCCAAAATACACTCCGATATATGTAAATACATTCTATTTTCTGGTACTTGTATAATAACAGCATTCCAGCAATGAATCTCCAAATTTTCTTTATTATAATGTGACACTTGCAGCTCTCATGCGCGGTGCTCTAAAAATACATAATTGAGCATTCGTCGAACTTCCACAATTGGATGGGGATAACACTTTTATTTCAGAATGGCGAGAAAGTTTCAGATCCAATTGTTTCTCTCTTCATGCGCCGAATTTATTTTCCTATACCTTGTACAAGTTGTACAGGAAATTTAGTTTCATTCCGTGCTTCAGTTTAAACTGTAGATTTCTCTAGATCGAAAAAGGCATTTAATACTTGGAACCTTGTATCTAAGGAAAAGGAAACATTATTCATTTATAAACAATTGCAATATTTCCTTCTAGACAATATGCATGGATTTAAGTATAATGATGACTTGGTTTAAAAACCACGTAAATCGAAAAATAGAAATTTTTCAGGAACTAATAGTTGTTAAAATATATACGACCTCGATTCAATGTTTCGAAAATGTCTACTAGGAGCGTTGATTCGATGAACTAACAAGAGACGAAGTTTTAAAATCATGTCGATGATGATTATCATCGATTTATATCATTGCTAATTTACCTTTAGTTTATTAAACTCAACAAGATCCACACACTGATATAGAAACCGTTTAGACTGCATCAGTTTTGTGTATCTGATACAAAGTATCGGTCCTCCACCTTGCTCTCTGATCAACATGCTTTCCAATCTAACAGAAAATTTGCCAGAACACCTTACATTAGCGCTGAATTAACTTTTAAAACCCAGAATTAATGTTATGTTCAATATTAATACCTCACCTAGATATTTAAATTTCTTACAAGTTTCAACTATATTTAGTTTGATTACATATAACTGGCCATGAGAGAAACCTGGAGTTTCTAGGACCTTAGCGGAGTTTTTAAGAGATTATATTTTTTCTTAATGTCAGGAAAAGGTACATAAAGCCATTTTGGTCTTAGATAATCAATAACTCTTTTTTTAATGTACCAACTGATTGGAATCTCGCTTTAGCATAAAAGGCTGCCATTCCCTAATGCCAAGAAATCCAAATTAGTAAACTTCAAAACATTTCAGAAATTCAAAATACTTCAGAAGAATTAAAAATTAGTAAACTTCAAAACATTTCTGAAGTTAAAGAAACATTTGCAGATGGTTCTCACTAAAAATAATTTTTTAGAAACAATTTTAAAAGACTATACTTGTGAGGCTGCTGCGAAAGCAGGGAAACAGCAAGCGAACTGAAGAGAAGAGTTGAACGGGGGAGACACGGTGGACGGTGAGAGGGTTGGTGTTAAAGAGTTCGATGATATTGTTCTTGTATTAAACTGTATTGTATTGTTCTTGTATGTCATGTGTCGTCCTAAGTGAATGTCAATTAAATGTTTTTATTAAAAGTTAAATTTGGTGTCATACCAGTTATTTTCCTTTATACTTGCTGATGAAGGGTGACAGTTTTTGACTTACTTTTCTTTCCAGTTGTGGAATCGAAATTGAGAGAGCTCGGCAGCGCCGACAATATTGATTGATGATATTAAGAAGAAACTTATTATAGTTTCAAGTTTCTTCATTGAGTTGTTTACTGCAAACAGTGCAAGAAGATATGGTGTATGGCTGTATTTTTAGTTACAGGAGAAAAAATAAAGGTTGTCATAAACTCGAAACTCATTCAGCAGGATTCGAGTGTTAACTCTCCGACCAATTAGCTTGGTATTCTTGTGTTCTCTGGAATAGATAAAAGGAATTAATATTCCCAAGTTCCTTGGTACTTGCTATTTTGATAAGTGTTATACATAACGCGGAGAGAGATTTTCTGGTAATGTGTGATTTTATCTCACATTACCAGAAAGTAATGTGAGATAAAGCAGTATCAATTCAAGACCGTTTTTGTAAGACTATCTGCTTTTTCTTTCCAAGATTTCGAATCCAAATCAATACGATTTTCTGGTTTAGTTTTACTCTAATTTGAATTTTCTAGAATGTTTTATGAATAACACCTAGGGATGGGAAAGATAAAATCTTTAAAGCTTGAAAGAGAGAGAAAGCTGCCTGTCAGCAAAATTAATTTTCTGGAATTGGTATATGATTGGTGTCTACATGTATCGCTACAGATGGAATAAATGAAACGAATTCGATCATCGAAGAATTATGATAATATGACGTTTAAAATGATATTGTCACATAATTCCAGAAGTTACAAAACCTAAATAACTCGCAGCTAAATAACTTTCACGGAGTAAGAAACAATATCAGCATTGGGAAAACCACCGCGCATTTACGAAAATATTTTATGACTATGTTTATTTATTTCCTGTGGAAATATTTTTGTCATGGTACAGCTTTTATTATCTGCATTCATACCCATTTAGGAACTTTGATATAGACATAATTGGGTCAATTAAAATTTTAAATGAACTAAGATATGAAATAAATTAGGTCAAACAGTTAAATAAATTCTAAGAATTTTAAAATCTAGCATTTAAAGAGGAAGGATTGCACTGGAGTACAATTAAAAATTGCGTAAAAAAAATCAAGAAATGTTGAACGAAAAGTGTTATGTTCACAAAATGCTGCTTAATGAAGGTTAGAAATTATTTTGCTATCTTTTTATGGTTTCTAAAGTGATTTATTGCTGTTCTGAATTTTAATAATTATTTACTAATTCCATATTTTTATTATAACTATGTTATGCAAACATAAATAACATAATAATAAACATTTTTGCACAAAAAAGAGTTTTTCACATATCAAAAATGGATTTTTAAAAACAGAGTTATGAGCTTAGAATATCGAAATTTCTGCTATTCCTATATTTCTCCAAAATGCACGAGTTCCATGTTTTTTAGATCAAAAATAGACTTTCATTGTTACGAAACTCAGAATCTAAAAGCAGAAGAGCAAAAATATTAAATTCTCTGACACTGTAACGATTATGCAAATTCATTTTTTAATATTCCCTTCCTTCTCCATCATTCATCCGGGTATTTTCTTCAGACTTTCATCCCCCCCCCATCCCTCCCTAAGTCGGGTGCAGCCCAGATTAGCATAATTCCCGCGCATTCGCCTTTCAAGATTAAATTCCGGAAGGCATCCGAATGACGTCACAGCCGATTGCCATAGCAACACAGACAACACCGGGACGCCGGGCATTTCTACGCCCGGGAATTTCTACGCATTTTGTTTGTACAACATAATTAGAATTGAGAGGTGAGAGGTCGAATTAATAATGATAGCAAAACTGAAAAAGATTAATTTTTTGTGTGTTTTCCGTATCTTCTAGCCTAGCGGGCGATGGTTGATTAAAGAGGAAAGAAAAAAAAAAAAGTGGAGGGATATCTCAATTTTTTTAATAATTTATTTCTTAGAGGTAAACGAGCTAGGTTGGAAAATATGTTATATACCCATCTCTTTACACAGATCTACCCTGATGCAAATTAATAAAAGGAGAGGGGGAAAAATAGTTCAGGCACAAAAAAATAATTTTGAATGCATATCGTCTTCTGTCGTTATTATAGATCATTACTATGGAGAAAAGATTTGCATACGTAATCCTCACGTCTCAAATTTCTGCGTTTTTTTTTTCTTCTTCTTTTGAAATGCTCTATTACATTGCTTGATTTCAGAGACTTTCGAGAATTAAGGAAAGAGCCCATCAACCTCTATAACATTGAAAAAATATTTATATAATGAAATGCTCAAATATATTTCGAGGAGCGGTTTTTTTTCATCATCTTTCAGATTTATAAGACAAAAAAATTGTACAAAAAGATGACTTCTTGAAATTATTTGCCTGAACCAATGAATAAATGAATACACACACACACACACACACACACACACACACACACACACACACACACACACACACACACACACACACACACACACACACACACACACACACACACACACACACACACACACACACACACACACACACACACACACATATATATAAGGATTTTTTAAAATCTAATTTAAAACTTAATAATTTTCTAATTTTTGTCTTAATTTAGCTCTTATTAATTTCATTTTAAAATATTCTCTTATTTTCTCATACAATCCTAATTTTATTTAATTATTTGTAACATGCGCTCTAAAACCCTGTCGACTTTCGCAAGTTCTCACGTTCTGAGCGAGGGGAAAAAATCCCTAACACTTGCATATATATACTTGCACTTCAGAGATAGCTAAGATTCCCTTGCCTAAGTAGTATCCCTATGGTAAAGAAATCCCAATCAGAATATAATAGTAAAATCACTGAAGGGGAAAATTTCTGTCTTTTTGCTCTTAAATCACGATGTAAACAGACGTCCATTTACCATCGCCTCTCCTCGGTGCAAAATTGGACGCAAAGTGAAATAAATCGAAATCAAAATTTCACGAGTGTCATTCGCATTTTCTTCTTATGACAGAAATTCGATAGGCTATGTCAGTCTGAAAAGAAACGGTATAGCCTGATGTAAATGAAAAAGCAATTCTTGTATTAAGAAATCCAGCAATTATTATTTCCACTTGTTTCTGCATTTATTTTTGTCTAACAGCTTAGCATCACCATTTTTCGCGTTTTAATTACCATTCCAACTGTTTTAAGTTCTTTAATGTGGAGATCACGTTTTCATGAAAAAAAAAAAAAAAAAAAAAGTGTTGCCATTTGAAAATTTCGAAATTCTGTCACTGTAATCGTAGAGATGCTATGAGGCATAAACTATTATTTTTCGTATCATTCTTGAGTGCATACTTTTTAATACCAGCATTTAAGATAGTATTTTCTTTTTTTGAGCAGAATTCTCCTTAGAAGGTCATATATTAGTATTTTTTATAATCATTTTTATACTGCATATACACAGCGAATTGAAGATTACTATAGGTTAAACCTATAGCATTTTATATGACGTATTTATCCCAGATTTAATGATAGAAATATGCATTTAGGTATATTTATCACAATTCCTTCTATACGTAATGAGTGTGCTTTGATTAAATAAAAATGTTGTAAAGACTGAATTGAAAAAACTGAACACCTTATAAGCCGTTTCTCTCATGTATCAGAAACATTTTTAATTTCAAAAATTTATAAATCAGAATCTGTTTTCAAAGTTACTTGAACTCAGATATTCAATACTTCAATTATTTTGGGAAAAAATATTTGCTGGTTTATTATTTCAGAAAGAAAAAAAAAGCGTATTCATTATGAAGCTAAATGTCCGAAATTTTATCAGATTGGCAATTATTATTTGCTATCAAATCTAAGAACAATATAGAAAGGTTATCATTGAAAATTGTATTTTATCAAGGAACAATACCAAAGACTTTCAAAAAACGACTTCACTTGGCTATTTAATTCACAATACATTAAAATATTAATAAGTCTTTGTAGAAAATGAATTATCAAAGCATAAAAATATAAAATGAAAATAATTATACATTATTGTTGGAATAAGTCTGGAATTTTGTTTCATATGGAAATTCTTATGTAAAGCCTTCCTTTATTATATGAGTTCAATAATATATGTCAGGAAATACATAATACAAAAAGCTCAGTTACATATTGTGGGCAGTAATTGATTTATAACTTTAAATTACAAATTGTAACTTAATGATCCATATCATTCATAAATTTTGCTTTATCTTTTAAAATGACTCGATAATTATGCACAATAATACTTTATATCATATGATGGAGGCCCACAAGAAAATGAAAGGTTTTTATGCCAGTTAAGTTTTTGAAACTCTCGTAATATTAATAATTCAAGTACAGCAACACATTTTGATTTTCAAAAGTAATGTCACAAAAATTTTAATTATTTCAACTTCCCAAACTAGAGCAGAAGGATAAAAGGGAACCCCTCATCATCCAGATCCTTTATTTGGTTGAACGTCGTGTATTATCCAGGCTTCTATTCGTAAACAAAGGAGCCAATGCATTTACTATGAAAGCGGACAACTCCTTCAGGGCTCTAAGGACAAAGCCAAGATAAATGTTCGGCGGCATCCGCTAAACAAATGAGAAGGAATGGTGACCTAAACGGTGTCCGGATAATGACCGTTTCCGGACACTTTCCTACATTCTAATGGTTATGGAGCGGAATTGAAGGATCAAAGAATGACCTTGAAGAATACTACAAACTCATTGCTCGGAAAGGATTAAAAGATGGAAACAGTGGCCATTAATCGGAAGTAGGGGAAATCAAGATTCCTTTTCTTGCATAAATATGGAATTGTTTGGATAGCTTCTCTCGCACTTACAGAAAGAATATTCATTTTTCTGCCAATAATGCGGAAGATAAATTTTTCGATAAAAAAAAATCCCATTTTTTCATTTTGACCCATCTTGCTTCTATCATATTGGGTTCATTCTACAGGTTGTTACCGAATTCGACCGACAAATTCAGAGGGCTGATAGTAGGGATCAAGAGGATAAAGAATCACCATACAACATGGGGTCCCAAACGATGTAGATGAAAATCGCCAAAATATAGGGAGTCAGAGGACTATTGGAAACTGTAAAGAATGAATAATAAAAAAAAGAAGAATAAATGGTGTTTCAAATATGATTTTTTTTTAAGTGAAAACATTATTTTTTTTTTTTTTTTTTTTTTTTTTTCCATTTTGGTAACATGCGGATTTGGGGATCTAGGAGTTCGTAAATGACTGAAAACGAAAAAGCAGTTTATAGCCCGTATTTGCAAATATATAAAATTTGAAGAAAAATAAAAGCTTCACAATGTAAGGAATTTATTTTCTATAATTTGATATAAGCGTGTAGTGTGAGAAGTGGGGAGTTTTAAAGATATTCAAGAAAAACTAAAATGGGATCTAGAAAACATTGTTGCAACATTAGTACCGATGTTCGCAGAGAGTGTTGTCAAATTCGAAGGATAAATTCAAAGCAAAGATAATAGGCATTAAGTAGATTTAAAATTACCAGAAAATACAGATGTCAGATGTTAATATCAAACTAGTGTCGTACGTTCGACGAAATAGTGATTTGGGGATCACCAAATATTCGCATTGTGCGTGTTAAAGACACCTTCTCTCATAAAGTAAACTTCATCTGAGAATAAAACTAGCAGAAAAATGTGCATCTTTCTGTGAAGCATCAAGCATCCAGCGTGCGATCTCCACCCAATTTGGGATTTTCATTGGAAACCATTACCTGCGACCCTATGTTTTCTGGTAATTTTTCATCTCCTTATGCCTTTTATCTTTGTTTTGAATTTATGTTTCGAATTTGACGACGCTCTCTGCGAACGATACTGATGTTGCAGCGATGTTTCCTGGGTCCCATTTTAATTTTTCTTGAATATTGTAACATTTCCTGTGTCCCTGTACTGATAAGACATTTACAGACAGCTGTGTCGTCGCTGTTACTTACTAAACTCCTCGAGATAGCCAGATGGTGGATCTTTTCACCTGGGTGGTCTCGCATTTGTTCCTTAGCGACTACAGTGAAAGACCAAATGTGGAGTTCCTCGCCCAAGAGGTATTGATAGTACCCTCAAAGAGAAAGGGGTGTTCAAACATCTAGATGCTAAATGTTTCTCATTGTGAAAAGACCTTCCCACGACCCACTGGCGCCGCTCAGAGAGCATATTGCTGAACCCCGATTGGCCGAAAGAAAGCTCAAATGACCAATGTAAATTAAGAGGCAGAGATTGTTGTCGAAATAAAGTGCGGAGATTTTTTTTTAGGAAAAGGGAAGAAACGAATTGCAGGAGACTGTTGGACTACTACGCACACGAGTTCAGAGTCCGAGAACCGACTGAATTTCAAGAAAACCCTTCGACTTCGACTGTTGTATCTCCTACTACAGGTGTAAATAACTATATATTTAACCAAGATTAGAACAAGTTGATCTTTTGTATATATAGGGCTATAAAATAAAGAATTGTCTGGAAATTATGCTTCGTTATTTGATCAGTCTAGATCAAGACATTACAATATCTTTAAAACTCCTCATTTCTCACACTACACCCTTATATCATATTATAGAAAATAAAATTCCTTACATTATCATGCTTTTATTTTTCTTCAAATTTTATATTTTTGCAAATATGGGTTCTAAGCTACTTTTTCGTTTTCAGTCATTTACGACCCCCTAGATCACTAAATCCGCATAATACCAACATGAAAAAAAAATTAAGTATGTGCTTTCAGTTAAAAAAAATTCATTGCTAAAACACCATTTGTTATTTTTTTATTCATTTTTTACAGTTTTCAATAGTTCTTCGACTCCATATATGTTTGTGATTTTCCCCTACTAAACGTCATTTTGGACCTTGTATGGTGATTCTTTATCCTTTTGATGCCTACTATCACCCCTCTGAATGTGTCGGTCGAATTCAGCAACACCCTGTATACTTACATTAAATATATCTAATGAGCAATACAATGCAAAAAAGGGCTTAAGCTCGTAATGAAAGCCACGTCAATGTTTCATGATGTCTTACGTTTAACATGTACTCGACGTTATATTACGTGAATTGCTTTCAACATAGTCAGAAGCTAATTTGTTGATTCTTAACAGGAGAGTCCTAAAGCTATCCAGTTGGCATTAGAGGGAGTAAATGTGCACGAAATATTTTTTTAAATTTTAATTAATTAAAAATTGAGCAAAATTTTTAGGATTTTAGTTGACTACTTCTGAATAACTTCACTTAAAAACGATTTTTGCATCATCTGAAAATTAAAAATAATCAACTATATCAATATAATTGTAACGAAATTTGTTTTGCAATTCGACAGCTCTATAAAATTATTTTTTTTATTGCAATGAAAGTTAAATAGTTTACATTGTTTTTAAAAATATTTAATTGTGGTTTTTTTTCTTCCATTGTTCAAATTTAAAGGATGACGATTCATACATTTAAATATAATTTTATTCTTAACCTTTGGTACCATCGGTCTTAATGATGATTTTTATTCTATATTTTTGTGTGTGCATGCAATCTGAATTCTCTAGGCCTTTTAAATTAATCTTGAAACGAATAGCATGCTGTTGGAAGCGCTTATGTATAATTGAAATAAATCCGCCATTTTAAGGTTACAACCCACTGTACAAATTTGATAAGGAAAAAGATGATATTTGAAAGCGAATTCAACCCAGGTGCAGTTAGAAACTGCAGATAGTTTATAATTTATCATATATATGAATCTGACGTCATATAGCTTTCATTCGCTTAGGAATTCACTAAACAGGACAGATGTAAAGTGACATAAGTTAGTTAAATGCTTGACTCAAATTATAAAAAATGAATCCTTTTGTTGAGGAAACTAAGAATATCAAATTATAAACAACAGATTTAGTTGAAATAAAATATTTCTGACGAATCTGCGGATTGATAGAGTAATGTGAAACACATCGAGAAGAAATCTATATCGAAACCCAACCCATTAGGTGTATACAAAATGATGGTTAGGAGAGAAATATTCAAATTTCATTTTTCTGCTATAATTCTATAACTCTGGGATTCAAAATTCAAACACTAAGCAATTATATTTTCAATCATGATTCATATTCAGATATTATTCAATTGTTGCTCATAAACAAGGTTTTGCCAGAAAGAATTAAAATTAATTTTATTCCCATTCAAAGTTATGTGAAGATCAATGTGCACTCTGTTTCCATCATCCAAAGGAGTTGCTATCCTCGCTATTCTTATTTAATGATAATTTATATTAATGCAAGAGTGAAAAAAGCTTAGATAACAGTGAAAGTTAGAAAGTGAGCTTAGATGGAGAATAAATATAATGTTCTGTATTTGGGCCATTTCTTTATCCAATTAGCAATTGGTAGAGAATTTCCATTTAAATTCAAATAAAACTATTTCTAATTAAAAGCGAAAGTTTATTTTCCCGCTCACCAGATGCATCCTAAACTTGAAAGCCCTGAAATTCCAAATTAGTTACTCAAACCTTTTTGTAAACGCATCACAGACTTTCAACTCAAAATAATGTCATAATAATGAATTGTACTGCATCATGTATTAAACTGCGTTTTATTTAATTTAGTGTCGCAGTATGTGTTGGAACAGCATTATGATGTTTAACAACGGTGGCATGAATTCCCTGCTTTGCGCACATATTAGATAAAAGGGAAAAGGTGTGCTTTTTTTAAAAAAATTATAATTATTACAATAATAACTCTGTTCTGAGCTGTTCGATTTTAATGCAGTAATGCAAACTTCGCGACATATTTGTGTCCATGATTTTTTGACGATTACAGATTTTGAATATTAAATGCCATAGGAAATACATGTCTGGGCCAATTTAAACATATTTTATAATTTAGATATGTAATATATTTCAATCGAAACAAATGAACTGAATTAAAATTATTTTAATAGATTTTATAAATCGAGCTTACAGTTAATATTTTTATAAATCAAGTGTTTTAATTGTAAGAAAATTTTTTAACGTGCATCAAAGTTTCTTATAAAAGTTACATTGTAAATATTGCATAAGTTTTTTTTCTAAAAAAGACATTTACTTACTCCAAGCAATTTTCATATAATGAAGTAAAAAAACAAACAAACTATAATTTCTTTGTGCAAGCTTTTTCAATCAATTATATAAATCAAAGGAAGATTATTTAATTCCTTAATAAACTTTTCCTTCTAAAAGTAACGTTCTTAATTAAAAACAGAATTTTTGCAACACCTAAATGATTTATATTTATTTTGGAAATGTAGAAGAAATTCAAATATTATAGGTGTTAAAATGTCTACTGTCAGAAGAGTAATAAATTGAATTATGAAGCTAGAGTGAGCATCAGACTGTAATCAATAAAAATTCTACCTAATTCCCACGCTGCAATACCAGAATGAGGATTTGAAACAGCTATGAGGAACGCCGTATCCATGTGCAAGAGAGATCTCAGATGGAATTTGGACTTCAACCCAGTTGCTCTATACGTATTTCGATAAACATTCGGAATAACGGTAATCATGTTCTTTCGGACATATACCTATTTTACTACTAAGATTTGTATCATTTTCTTTGTTGACGATTTCGTTTTAATTTTTATTCTTCTATAATTATTCAATTTCCGTTTAAATGCTCGCAACACATCTTTTAAAATAAAGGGTAGAAAACATTAAAAAAAGCTGAAAAAACAAGCCAACTTTTTCAGTTTGCCAGAAAAATTTATGAGCAGTATGTTTTGAAATAAAATTACCGAGAGCTTATTAATTCTTGCAACAATGAATGATAGCCTTCTCCTCCTCAAATACAAAAGCTAACTACTGTGTAAACGTCTATGGACAAGAGGTCGAAGAAAAAGCAATGAAGTGGATGAAAAAAAGTCCGCTTTCTAAATGTTATTGCTAATCTTCAACTCACGCAAATCATTTTATTTTACAGCGAGAAAAAAAGAGAAAGATTTTAAAAGAGTGCATTTTACGTAAGTGCCACCAATAAACTGGCATTGAATTTAGTAGATGATATAATATTTATCGCCATCGGAAATTCATTGATCATCGATATAGATGTGTGCCTTTACAGTGATTTGTTTTGAGACAAGTAAAAAGAATTCAGAGTTGCAATGTCTGATTTAAAACACGAAAGAACATTTTTTATTATTTGTTAGAGACATTAAAAAGCTTAAAAATAATTCAAGAATTTTTATAGCCTATTTCACATTTGCTTTGCAGATAATAAATTCAGCCGTGTAGTCAGCATGTTCAAGTAGGGTGTTTTAATATTTGGTTCTCAGCAACTTTTGCCTGTCGATTTTTGTTTCAAGAAATGTCGCACAATCTGCTATATGTTTTTCCATGCAGTAAGATTTTCCTTTTGTTCTTTCGTTTAGTGGTTTGGAGGCTGTATTTAGGTTATAAATACTATTCTTTTATGATAAAACTGCATTTTTTTCTCTAAGGACATAAATTATTAATGTATAAAATAAAAAAAAATTATAAGGCACTTCTCTAACATAAAAAGGAATAGTTGCAACTTTTCAAAATAATTCCTTTTTTGATTAATACATTTAGCCTCAACATTTTGCATATTGTCAAAAATATTTCTGTTAGTCAATATCTTCATGCATTTTTGATTTATATTAATTTTCATCTATTATAAATTTCCTTATTTTATAGAAAATAGTTAGTTTGCTAGAATTTATTGTATGTTTTCCCTTTAGTAGCAAGTTAATTCAAAGAAAAATATGATTCAATGATATGTTTTTTTATACAATACTTATGAGTGAAAGCGAATATATCATTTCAAATAAATTAAAATGCAAGGATAATATATTATATGCTTTTGTTAAACTTGACTCGATTCATATTCGTATATTTCCTGTTTCGACAGCTGGAATTTAATAATAAATTTATCACTCACTTTCTAATGTACTAAGAGTTCTATATAATATTATTATATTTTCTCAAAATTTATTTGTTCGACTATCATCACTTGATCATTTAATTTTTACAAATTTTTTTTTTCCTGAGTGGCATAAACTTGTAAACATATTTATAAGGACGAAACTTTGGGTATATAATGTAAAAATGTTAAAATATGGAAAAATGATAAAAAGCGTAAAACACATTTTCGTTAATGTACTAAAAAGTTAAAAAAAAAAAAAAAAAAAAAACATTAATCATCTGGATGTCAGAGGAAATTAGAAAAAGTGTGAGCAGCTGATAATAGTACTATATGGAAATTAAGCCATTATAGGTTATTTATCATTATAGATTACATATAATAAGACGGAGAATTTTGGAGCATTTATTAAAAATATATCATAAATTGTAGAGGCATCATATATCTGATCAAAGGTAAAAACAATTCAATTAGTTTCATTTATATTATTCCGTTTTGTCCAACCTGATGCTATTGCGCACTGAGATTTTTATGTAAATATTCTTTTTTATTATATATGATTGCTTATAAATTAAATTATTATTTTTTAAATGATCAAGTCGCATTAATAAATATAGTGTGATTATAATTAAAGTCTCACTTTCAAGGAAAAGGAAAAACCACTGGTCTGAATGATTTCAAATTTGAGCTAAATATATTTGAAGAATAGGAAAATAGTATGGAAAAGAAAACACCTAAAGTGTATTAATAGATGGAGCTATAAACGACATATTGGCAAATTAAAAGACATACATGCGCACGACATGTTGCATTTGTTATAAAACCATGGATACGTGTCGTTCTCCTCATATTCCATCCGAGCAACTTGTTATGAGTCACTCAAAGAAGGATCGCTCTCTGCTTGCGAAGCTCTTTTGCAAGAATAACGGCTGTGCGCTTGCGACTTCAAAGAAATTACGATCATTAAAAAGTATTAAAAAAATGTACCAAGGATCTGAAGAAAATGATAAAGAAATTTGAAGAAGCAGTTTTTTTAGGAGAAATCCGGCAGAAGAAGGAAATCAATGGCTTCGGTATCAGTAGCAGATGTGGCCACAGCATTACAGGGAAGGACGAGCAGTGATGTGCAAACGTGCAGCGCACAGGTAATGCCTGTAATTATCGTTCGTAAAGTTTTACTCAACATCCTTCATTGCTATCCATTTAAAATTACCCTTGTTCAGGAGTTGCTTTCTGCTGACCTACCAGGAAGATATAATTTTGCTCTAGAATTTTTAGATCGCATAGAATTGGGCAATGAATGGCCATGGAACATTTTTGAACATTCGAGGCCTATTTCTCTCTTCAAGGCTTTGTCAATGCACAACATTTCAGGACATGGGTAACAGAAAATCCATTCACCCATGCACAAATATCGCTTCATTCTGAAAAAGTAACTTTGTGGTATGGATAGATATATTGTAGGACCCTGTTTTTTCAAGGAGATGGGTACTGCGGGTCCAGTTACCTATACCGTCAATGGTAAACGCTATAAGAGTCATTTTTGCAGCCAGGTTATTCCAACACTTCAACAGTGTGCAAGTCTAAATAGAATCATTTTCGTGCAAGATGGCGCTCCTCCGAATATTGCAAAGTCAGTGATGCAACTGCTCAAGAGGCATTTAGAATATAACAGAATTATCAGCCCTCCTTTTTCAACAGCTTGCCTTTCAAGATCACCAGACCTTAATTTGCCTTTCAAGATCACCAGACCTTAATCCTTGTGACTTCTGGCTATGAGGTTATCCAAAAAATGTCGTGTTCAGTGTTTCAGTTGCAAATTTAGCTGAATTGAAGGCCCGGAATGCGCAACATATTCACAATGTGAGCGCTGAGACACTCCGATATTTTGTGGAACATGATGCTTATCGATATCAGCTTGGGGAGGAAAATGATTGACATCATATTGAACATGTCTTGCGCAATTCATCCTATTGAACATATCATAGGTATAATTACCCGGCTTTTTATGCGAATTTTGGCCTAAGGACATTTAAAAAACAATTTTTGCCATCCAATGTTTTTCGACCTTGCCATGGTGAATGGGTCTCCCACTCACAGTGCTACAATTGAATGGAAGTCGTTACGTCAAAATATCACTTTATAATCACCTAGACATGATTGGTCAGTAGCATTATGGCTGAGAGAATAAAATAATACAAAGACAATTAAGTTCAGTTCTTTCTATCGTAGATCAATTCAACGACACTAGCCCATGATTAAGATCTCTGCCTATCTTAAGTGAGATTTCTATAAGTAACGTAGTATAGAGCATTCTATGTGCTCTTCAGGTTTTAACAATTTTGCTTCTATTTCTAAATTTTTGATAAGATCATTATTAACTTTTAAGCAAACTCATTAAAGAATTCTCAAATTGTTCATATTTTTAGAATTTTTTATGAAACAGAAAGAACTTATTCAGTTTAGTCGATTGCGTCAGTAAATATAATATTTGAATTACTTTTTATTCACTTCTCATTCTATGTAAGCACCACTTTTTAATAATGTAATATTACATAATTCATTCAAGGGTGAAAAGGTTTTCTTTCTTTACCAATAGCAGTGTTTAGAATAGAGATTTCTTGACGGATCGAATTTACGAACAAAGAGCATACTGCACACGACATCTAACATTTGATAGCATGTCTTCGAAACTATACTTCATTCACTCCGATCAATGTCATTAGGCGGAGGAAACTTTTCTTGGTTTATACTGCACGGCCGAATCATTCCGGTTTCATGACAAATAAATTTGGCTACATTTGCTTACTGTTCAACTTCATGCATTTAAGAAGTATTTATTTTTAAAATCGCTTCCGACTTCTTAAGCATGGTGATGGTTATCCTTTAAACATTGATATATTATTTTTTTAAACGGAAGTTTTTTTAGCTGCTGCTTTATTTCATCTCTTCCCTGTATCAATGGGGAGCAAACTCGTAATTCAATATATATTTAGAATGTAAGAGGAAAATCATTTATGACAGCAAGTTCCATCAAAAACTTTCAAGAACAGTATTTTCTGAAAAGGAGTTACAAAACTCCTATGAATTCCAGAAGCGACCAAACCGATAAAAAAATATCCTTCTAACAAGAAAACAAAAATGTGAAGTAGTAAACATCGATAAAACCCAGGTCGGAAACAAAGCGTACGAAAAATCCACCGTTTAAGTGTTGGTATCAGTCACCAACTCACGTGAGTTATTCCACTTTACGACAATACTTGGTGTCCGTTAAAGCGGAAGAGAAATAAAACACTCGAAGGCTAGCTTTTCATCCACAAACTAAGTGCCAGCCAATGAACTGGCATTACATGCCGATGACATCATGTTTATCGCCACCGTATTTCATTGGCTTTCGAAGGCTGCTCCTTTAAAATCGTCTGCTTAGATGATAATATTTCTAGAAAAGCCGAGAAAAGATATTGTTGGAGTAGTTTCTAAAAACTACCCTTTTATTTAACTTGCACCGAACAAGTTTTTTTTTTTCTTTTTCAAGTTTTAAATGCTAGAGGTGATTTCCGCACTCTTCCTAAATGTTTTACATTTGTTTCAACTTTTATAAATTCTTGCCAGCACGTCAAGTAAGCTGTTTTAATATTTGACCCCAAGACAATTTTGTTTGCTATTGTTTTAGTTTTTTTTTCGACGAAAATTTCGTGTGAACTGCAGTCATTCGAAATGTGGTTTATGCTTATTCTGCTGTAAATATTTTGCGGCTTAGGTATTTGTTTTAAGACGTTTATACAGGGTCGTTGTGAAGAGGAATTTTTCTTAGAAGTCTTATGCCAATATACTGAAAAGTAAGAGAATAAAAATGCACTTGGAATCTATCAAATAAATAATGTGATTCTCAAGTTTGGAGATAAAATAACAGCAGTTGTTTGCAAACAAATGAGCACAAAAAAGGTGGATATGGATTAATACAGCTAATTTTCGATTCGTTCTCTCCGAAAATATACGCTGAAAATTATTATGAAGTTATTTGAAGTATGCAAATAACTTTCATTAATATCTGTAATTTGGCTAAGCAATTATGACAGTTTTCGAAAAAAGATTTTAGTTTGTATATTTTATTTTTTGACTACATGAAAAGTTTTTATTGGAATAAACATATTATCGTACTATGTGTAAAATAAACGCTGTTATGGAAGAATTTTATGAAATTAGTACAGTATTGTAAACCAAAAAAGATTATTAGGGGAAAATGGATTGATACTGCCCTATGGGCAATTCCGCGCTGCACAAAAAATGAGGAATATGATTTTTAGACCAGCTACCTACATGGTGTTAAGAATTATGTATTGGAAGAAGCCTCCTCCTCTAAAGATAAAATATCTTCTTAATTTCCTTTTATCATTCCATTTCAAAATCAACATTATAGATACAATTTTCATTTAAAGATGTATGCCACTTACATCGGAAGT
Source organism: Argiope bruennichi (assembly GCF_947563725.1). Lineage (NCBI taxonomy): Eukaryota > Metazoa > Arthropoda > Arachnida > Araneae > Araneidae > Argiope > Argiope bruennichi. The sequence goes on along the minus strand of NC_079154.1, from coordinate 139,582,243 downwards.
AAGAGTATAATTAAATAATTAACATCAAATGAAAAAAGTTGTATAAATGACAGAATTCACTCAAACTATCTGTTGCTGAAAGCCAAAATTATTTTTACACCAACCTAACACTTTTTTCCCCATTTGTATGGAATGCGATTATAAATTCTCGTAAGTTTACATCTTTGAAGAGAGTGGAACAAAATGAGTTTGAAATAATCTTAAATAAGTTAATTGTGAGAGTTTTTTCCACACATCCTGAAAATAATTTCGTCTGATTTTTCGTATAAATGTATTTAAACTAAAAAATCAAATATTATTAGAGTTTTAAGTATATTTTTATTTTTGCGGCCAACTGAGCGTTCTGTTTTTATCTTTTATTATGTTATCACAGACAGATTTTTTCGATCTAAATTATTACCACTACTATGTACGAGTTTTAAGAACATTTTTTAAAAATTAATATTAGTGAAAAAGCATCAGTGTGCGGAAAAATCTAATTGAAGGATTTTTTTTAAAGGAATACTAAAATAGAATTTTTTTATAAGTTTTAATTAATCATGTTTTACATGGCAAGAATAGACCAAAAATTCACCAAACGTTTGTATTAATTAAAATGGTTTCTTTTTACTATTTCGAACCCCTTTCCATAAGATTTTTCTGAACTCAAATTGGCAAATGAACCATTATAAATTGTGGAACGTTCACTACTGTACTGCATTTAAACTTCTAATTCAATCATAAAAAGACTTCGTTTTCAATGATGCAATGAACCTCTTTTGTAAACAGCGGAAGCCCAAAACTTTCTCGCATACATTTAATGTTATCCCAGTGAAAGTTTGGCATGGCACTGATCACAGTTATCATGAAATTAACCTTTGGCGTGAATTCAGAATTTTACTAAATCTATTGTGCGATCGATTTCTGGTCCGAAAATTCATATTTTACACGCGCTTTTCGCAACTGATTGAAACAAAAACACACTTGTTCTCATAAAATTCCATACAAAATTTGATATATTTAAGTCGTTGCCTGTTTGAGTTACCGAGTTGACATGTTTTTGAAACGGTCATTTCTGAACTGTCAAATCGACAGACGGTCAACCCCTTGTTGGGTTTGCCACATCATTTGATGTCTGCACTATAAATGTTATGAACGTTATTCATCTAGATCTCTACGTTTAGTAATTATCGCGTTAACTTATGCTTAACTTATGTTCCAGCTGAGGTGTCGTCCTTGTCATCTGACCGCGGTCCAAAATGACGAGGTCCGTCCCAAAATAGCTCTAGTGTTGCTTTAAAATGGTACGTTAATACAGCTAAACTAAACCAAACTTTCTCCGAATTATTTACGCTTACAATGTTGATGTTTAAAGTTTTTGCCTGAGAAGTTATTTTTTTATAATTAATCCCACCAATAATGCATTTTTAAACACTTTACGAACTTATTTCCTTTTATTTTAACAATTATCAGCCAAATGCAAAATTCAACAAGAATTATAATGGAAAATATTTAAAACTTTCAACGGCTTTGAAATAAAACAATTCAAAATTTGGGATCATTAGAATGATCCAAAAGTATTCTAACTCAAAAATACTTTAAGGGTTTGTATTTGACCCAGAAAATGAATCACAAGAACAAAAGTTAACAATTTTCTTCAAGAAAGACAGTTTTAAGTTCCGGGATCTGTTTTGTTAATTAATTAACTGAAAATATAAGGTAACTATTACGTTACTTATTTGGAAAGAAAGCCAATAAAACTTGTTTTGAGTTTGGAACCAACTAGAGGTAGGTATTTGAATGTTGACTTGAAACGAAATGAAGTAAATGTTTTATCACGCGTGTGCTCAAGTTTGTTTACCTCTGCGATTCGTTTCGGTTAATATTATTCCTAAATTAATAATAAGACAAATTTCAAGTTGCGTCCCGTAATATTCTGTGGATATTATTTCACATGGATGTTAGTAGTATATAAAAGCATAACTCTGCATCACTTTGGAAAGTGGTACAGACTTGCACATAATTTTTGGCAAGAGAGTTATAATGAATCGCTCGAGAGAGAAGAAATGCATTGGTGAGCTGTAAGCAGAGAGAAAGTAAATCCGGTTAGGAGAAGAACGCGAGTGAATATCAGCGAAATATATATTCCATCCTTCGCTGCGAATTGACGAAAACCACTTATTCGATTAACGGTTAAGGAATGGAAAAAAATGAAGGGAAAAAAACTGCAAGTATTAAAATGCTTATTATTAATAGAATTATTAATGGTTCTCATCATCATCATTAGCAAAATGTTACGAATGAAAAAGGAATCGAATCAACGGAGAACTGAATCCAAAACAACAGGCGAGTTGAACTTCGTATACACGAACTGTATTGACACGAGCTGTTTCGAATGTAAGTTAGAACTGTATGCTCCCACATTATCGAACAGAGGAGAATCAAAACGAAAACATCTAATTATGCCGAATTATTAGTAAGAAAATTGAAATTGCTATCATTTTCATCATCATCATGCTTTCAACGTATATTCGCTTAGGTGGTGTTTTCCATTTATATGCTGTTTTCTATCGTATTCTGCCATTTTTTCCCAGCTACCAGCAAACCTGAGGAAGCTACGTTTCATTTCTACATTTTGGGAATTGTTGCGTTAAACTTCCTAAAACACTGTCTTGTAGAATAATGGAAGCTGCTACACGTTAATTTAACTGAGCTTCAAAGTCCTCACATCGCGAATACTTACTAACTACTAACACCTAACTTGCTGTTTCCGGTGTCTTCTCAGCAGCTAAAGCAGTTCAAAATTTAATTTTTAGTTTTACATTAGGAATGTGTGAAGTGATTTGACATCAGCTGAACGCAGTTCAAAATTTTAAAATTTTGATATCTATATTATTCGGCAAATATAAGAACGGGGAGTAGGACTTAAACAATATACGATTGTTTGAGTGATACTTCGAGTGGGGATATCTGGTTGGCCTCCCACATGGAAAACCAGATCTCTGTAATCTCTGCTCTCTAGTAATGCATTGCTATTAACCCCGCTTTACAGATCGTTGATATTTTTCTTCTCCATAGGAGTCAATGCTAACGACTTTCGCTTGAAATGTAACTTTTCCTGTCATCAACTATCGATAGCGGCTTTCGCTTCGCTTTGCATTCTTACTATGAATATTCTCTTCTTGCGATTCATTCGAGCTTAGTCGTAAAAAATTATGTATAAGTCGCTGTCACTTTGCAAAGTGATGCAGAGTTATGCATTTATATACTACTGATGTTCATAAAACCAATTCATTTATTTAAATAATTTCATTTATTCAAAGAAAGGAATTTTTCAAAACGGGCATTCAGTTTTTTCTAAAAGTTTTGGATTCTCTGCAGTTGTGTGTTCTCGATGACATTACATTATTTCAGCATTTTAAGAACTTAATTTTCAGTTAATTAACTCATTAAATTTTGAATTTATAGAAAAGGAACCACTTAGTAAGGAAAGTGAAAACATTGATTACAAGATTCTATCAGTATCATAACGATGAATTATTAAGAATTGAAGAGAAATCTGAAAAATTGAAGGGTCTAACAATTAAAATATTTTCTCTTTGTATCCTTCCAGACAAGAAAATAATAATAATAAAAAGAATAAATCCAACTGAAAAAGAGCGAGGTGAGCTTCATTTATTAAAGGAGAAATTTTCAGTGATAGCTTCGTACGCAATGAGGGCTGGTTAACAATCGATCGAGTGAAAATACTTCTTCCTTATGAAAAGTTCTTATTCACCGACAGCAAATTCTTTTGAAATCATTGAAAGAAGCAGGCCGCTCATCTCTCGTTTTTTATTCCTCCCTGCCTCAGCGTGTCAGATTCACATGCAGCAAATGTTTTGACATGACTGCAGAGAAAAATGAGAAGAACTGTTTAATGCATTTACAGCTTTGCGTCCGGCCATTTTATTATTTAGTATTTGTTATATAAACATTGAGAACTTTTCCTTAAAAAATCGGGGCTTACTTTTTGTATTGAATAGAAAATAAGCGTTTTATTACTAAAACTCATATATATTTCTTTTACAATAGGTACTATTCATTTTCTTTCACCCCCAGGGGGGATCTCAAATATGGGGATGAGGAGATTCCAGTACGATGCTGGTTCCCGCCATACAGAAACGGCGTGGAGTTAGTTTTAGCCTGCCGATGACGGAACATGTCTCCTGCGGCAGTGGTTCTTAACCTTTTTAAGCCTCGACCCAAATTTGAGAAATATTTGAGAAAAAGTCAAAATTTTTTCATTGCTATATTTTAGATCGTATTTTTAAAAAATCTTCAATCCTACGATGATGATTTTTTTTAACTTACAAATTAACTCACCGTAGGACCTACGGTACGAATTATATTGTGGCCGGTGGTGATGGCATTTAGGACTCAAACAAAGTTCCCACCTATGTCGCTCAATCATTCAATATCTTTGTTAGCCTTCGGGGGAAGTGTACTGATATATGTGTGTGACGAA